>NC_051436.1:4160439-4199674 GCF_001649575.2 Kryptolebias marmoratus | reverse complement strand
CCCACCCTCCCCCTGGTTCCCCCAGCAGTGCACATTCGTCATCAGGTTTGTCTGATTAAAAGACAGAAAGGCCTCAGGTAGCTATTGCTGCTGCGCTGCGTCACATCAGTAATCCTCCACCATCTCCATCTCATTCATGCTCAGACATTCGCCCGGGTTGTGGAATGAGTACCCTGCAGGAGGAGGGGGGGGGGGTAACAAAGAGGAAGCATGTAAGACCAGAGGAAGACTGAACAACAGGACAAGAGACAGTTTGGGACCGAAAGATCCCATGATTTTAACGAAACATTCAGATTCACATTTTCAGCTAATTAGCTTTTGGTGTTAATTCAAGTCAAGATGGCCGACGCAGCTAACCAACATCGGTTTTACAAATACTCGGCTAAAACTGGATGTGGAAGCAGCTGAGAGTCATTTAGAACATAAAAATAATGCACTGGTGTTGTATGAGATCATGCTTAGCGTTTTTTTTTTTCAAGGTTTGAACAAAAATGGCTGAAAATCTGTGATTAAAATAAAATAATCTTAAACTAAATGTCTGGCATGAAAGGCAGAGAATGATACATATTCCTTCAAGGAATGCTAGGCCTTTAATTTTAGCTGCAGAAGTGTACTGAAGAAAGTAAGCTTAATAACCAACTAACATCTGATTCATTCCTTTAAACCTGAACTGAGCAGATTAAATCAAAGCTTTGAGGGTAAATCGAGCAGATCAGATCAAAATGAACTCTCATTAAAAACCTATGATGAGCACAGACAGGTGCACGTCATCTATGGCTTCGTTTTGACAGATTCTGTTTTTATTCTCAGGTCTGCCCGACTAAACAGTAACGTTTGACTGTACGGTTCCAGCAGCGTGTGATGTTTCTTGTAACTCAAGATTATATTTATGATTTCACGCGTATAGAAGCTCACAATCACTATAAATTTGTTACTAATTCACAACCAGCTACAGTAGTTAGCAGGTCGAGAATCGTTGGCATGAAAAGTCAATCTGAAATCAAGTCATGTAAACTAAGAAACTTTAGTCTGGGAGGGTCAGATGTAGGCGAGGTCGCTCACCTAAGATGCTGGGGTCAGAGTGCAGCATCATGGACTGTTTCTTCTTCATCTTTCCCCCCTGGTTGTCATAGAGACTAGCTTTGCCCATGTGGTTGGCCTGAAACATGGACTGCAGAGTGCTCGGATTCATACCTCGCATCGAGTCCTGACAAACCGAAGGAAAGTTGGATTCACGTCTCATCTCGGTTAGAATTAAATGAAGAGAAAAAAAAACAAATATTTGGATTTGGATTTACCTGCAGAGGGAAGTTCATGTTCAATCCACCCACCTCCTTTGATAACTGGGAAAATAAGCGGGACATAAAACCCTTTTAGCCTCTTCATATGTTAAGATGCTTAATAATACGTCGTCCTTTAAACTTTCTGAGCATACAAAACTTTCCTTACAGATTGTAACAACCTTACTTTTATAATGTAGAGACTGAAAAGTGACTCAAAGCAGCAAAATAAACAACAACCTTGCTTTTTTACATAAAACAGTATTTAGTCATTTTCATTCAACATATTTATATGCTCACATTTTCCTAAATGCATTCCGGAAAAACACTTCAAACTCAACATGTTGCACAGAAAACCCTGAAATCGACTCTTCTTACAGATGTTTGCTTTAGTAAAAAGATCAGACCAGCTCGTGTGATTTAACGGGCCCGTTTAGCTGCGAGTACAGCTCTATTTAAAGCGTTCATCAGGAGACTTGTTCCAGAAACAGAGAGGGACATTTGTGCTGTAATTTAATGGAACCAGCTGATGTTTCCCTCCATTTGACGCAGCCCTTTCAAGCTCAGGCCTACCTGCTGCTGCTGCCTCTGTTGGTTGGCTTTCTGTTTGGCACGTCGCTCAAGAAACTGTTTGGCAAACTCTTTGGCTTCCACGGTGTCCCCAAGGTAGGACCGGATGAAATCCAGCACTGCATAGGGAGACTCCACCTCCTTCAGGTACGCCACGATGGTGGCAACTTTACAGAGACAATGTTAGCAAAGGTGAGCAAAATGTTTATTTCTGGATTATAATAATCTACTAGGACCAAATAAAACATCTGAAGTATATCTGCATAAAATTGGCACATAGATGATTTATATATGCCTCAATGTAATCATATTTAAAATTATACTTGACAATTTTCATCATTTCTGGGGATAAGTAGAAATTGCACATGAACAAAATGTTACCGCAGAGCGAAGAAATTAATCCCAACGTACTGCAACGAGAGGCTACATACTTGTGGCGAGGATTTTTCGTCAAAGCGGCGTGCTAAGTTTAGACTGAACTCTTTGATGGAGTTCTATTTAAAGACGGATCCTCATACCATCCAGAGAGGAGGAGTTGTTGGCAGAGGTGTTGAGAGCGTGCAGCATCTGTTCACACCAGGTGGTGAAGCCGTCCTGAGGCTTCATGCCCTGCAGCAGCTTCAGCAGCTTCTCCTCCTCCTCCGTCCGTTTACGGCGCATCATGTACTGATCGCTACGAAGGAAAGAGGACGAATTACCCAAACACGAAATACGTGCAACATAAGGGAAGAGAGATTATTTGGTTTCATTTGCCTGATAAATTTAGACTCTGCTTGCCTGAGGGAGGGGCTGCTACGGCTGTTCTTCAAGCCCATGTTGTTGTTGCTGTTCCCACGCAGGCCCGTCTGGTTCTTCACCGCCTCGTCCCACATCCCCATGCCGCCCGAGGAGCCCCCGCTTCTGCCCTTGCCCTCCATGCCGCCGGGCCCGCCCCACATGCCGACGCTCTCCGACCACTGCCCGCCCATGGAGGAGCCCCCCATGGACATGCTGGAGTGCTGCAGGTGGAGAGGAAAAAAAAAACCAGGGTGAGGATTCTCCATCTGTAATGTTCTCCAACATTCGGTCACGTCACGGCTGAGGAACCCACCCTCTGCTGCTGAGCCCGCTGCTGCTGCAACTCCAGCAGAGTCAGACTCTGCGACTTTCCTGCCTTTGGTAGCCCAGATGAAGAAGCACTGCTCCAACTGGAGCTGCTGGCCCCCGGTCCCTGCTGCTGGGGGGCCTGCTGCAGCAGCTTCATGATCAGTTCCTGCTGCTGACGACACCACAGAGAGGAAAAAAACAGGACATCATGGTAACCTGCTAACCTTGTGAGGCTTTTGATTCAGCAAACTCTTAACTAAATAATAAGTATAATTTAAAAAAAGAACAACTAAATGTGATTACTAAAGCAGACAAGTTCAATTTTCTGTAAAAATGCAGCACGGTAGCTGAATGACTTCAGCAACTTTTAGCAAAATGAAAACAAACTGCAAAGATTCTAGAATCAGAAAAACAATGGTTAAAAGACAAATAGCAATTTTACAGCTAAATGCTAAAAATAGCAAAACTATAGCTATAAGCAAAAAAGTCTTTAAAAGTCAAATGTAGCAAAAAGAAGCTAAAAGCTTAAATTAGTAAGATGCTCGATAGGAAGACAAAAAAGTATCAAAGTACATTTCAAAGAACAATGCTTTTGTATAAATTGAAAATATTATTATTCCTTTATAAACTTAAATTATTTCTATGGGAAACAATTTTGTAAATAAAGTTAAATAATTAAAAAGTTAAATACTCAAATTCACAGAACACCTTTCTAAACTGAGCCAAATGTTTTGATATATGAACGCTCAAAGCACATGAAGTAGTTTGCAAAAAGAAAATACTAAAAACCTTTAAACAGGAAATCAGACCCTCCAGGATTTTGCGATGTTGCGATCACAACTATTAACGCAAAATCAAGCAAACCCCACGACATCGCAACTTTGTGCAATTTTGCCCCAAACTCAGCAACTGTCCCGCAACTTTAACCAAAATAACCCCAAATAACTCATGAAGAAGAGCTGTGACGTCACATCCTGTTAACATCAGAATGACGGTTTGGGAGAAATCTCACCTGCTTGCGTCTGAACATGTCCTCCTCCTCCCTCCTTTTCTGCTCCTCCTGCTGCCTTCTCTTCTCCTCCCTCCTCTTACGCTCCTCCTCCTCACGCTTCGCCCTGAGTTCAGCGTCTCGCCTCTCCTGCTGGAGCTGATGGTTAAATGAAAGAACTCAGTTCAGCACAGTGCATCCTGAACTCAATGAAAATGTTTCAGCGACTGAAGTAGAAGAAAAATAAAAATCAGCACCGTATGACTCGACTGAACTGACCTTCTGAAGCTGTTCAAGAGTTGGACCCTGAGTAGAAGGATTCATTGTTAAGTCCCAAAGACTGGCTTCACTTCCTGAATGGAAACAACACAGAAGGGATTCCAGTTTCTGTTCATGAGTTTTAATACAAGTTTTGTGACTGTATGCAGAAAACATACCTGACGGCTGTGAAGCTGAGGTATGCATGTCCCACATGGACCCTGTATCTGGCACTGACATCGACCTGTTCATCGAAGGCATTATACCCTGCTCACTGCACCTGCCACACAGAAGCCACTTCCAGTCAAAAGGTAATTACGTTGCAGGTGTAAGATGAGGATGATTAAAGCCGTTCAGTCTTTCTGTTTGCGGTGGAACTTGTTTCTGTACCTGTTAATGAGCTGGAATAGCTGCTGCTGCTGTTGGAGCTGCTGATAAAGAGCTGCGGCCGCCAGCTCCTGCTGCTTCTTCAGACGCTCCTGGTCCAGGTTTCCCTGAAAGCACCGCGAGAAATCAGTCAAAAGAAATCTAAAACCAAACAACCCTGTCTGCAATAGCCTTGTCACATTTTATTTTATCTGATCTCCCTCCTCCCCTCCCCAAATCCTGCAGTTCAGCAGAGGTCTGACTCACAGTCCCAGAGGGCCCCCGGCTAGGCTGCGGGCGCTGCGTCGGTGGGAGCTGTCTCACCAGCAGGGGCGGCGGGGAGGGCCCCGGGGCGAAGGGCACGCGGCCCCACATCTTGATGACGTCCCCCAGGGGCTGAAAGCCCTCATCGCAGCCCCGCTTCACCAGCAGGGTCATGGTGAAGTAGCCGGCCTGGAACCACTCACACATTTCCACCGTGGTGAACGGCCCTGAGGATCGAGTGAACACAGACGGGACCATGACTCTCTTTGCTTTAAACACAGAGTAACTGAACTCGGTACAGAAGGGGGGTTTTGGGTGCTGAAGGGTACCCTGGATCTCGCCCTGCGGGTCCTTGTAGAACCACTTCATGGCGGACTCGTGAGTTAGAGGCAGAGCAGCGGCCGTATTCCTGCTCTCCTGCTGCTGCAGAGCCTGGGTGAAACACTCCTCCTCCAAAGAGGTGTCCTGCAGTGACGCCACCATCTTCTCTGCCTCCTACACAAAAACATCTTCAGTTACGTTCTGTCGAAAACACTTTCACACTCACAGCTTCACTTTAGTTGCAGAGAGCTAAATTAAAAGTTGTGCATTTGAGTTAACAAAGATCAAGGATCACTGACATAGCCACTGAGAACACTAGGCCAGATTTGTGGAGGCCATCTTGCCAGGTGCTACACCTATCACTACTATTACGCCTTGTGTGTGTTGTACACCTTTATCATCAGTCCAAAAACACACAAACAGTCTCATTTAACTTAAATAGACATATCATGCAACTTGTTGAAACAGTTGACAAGAGTATGATGTAACCAACCTCTCACCAAGTCCAGTCAAGTGTTAGCGGCCGCAAAATGCCGACCCAATGCTCTACCGTTTTTGTACCTTTAATCCTATTTTAGGAACTTTATCACCGATCGATTGGCTTGCACTCATGGATCAAGCTTTAGGCCAAAAAAAGTTAAACGAACTGAACTTCTACAAGCCGCCTCTTCATGCCTGTTGGCTAGTTTTCAGCTCAGCATGCAGACAGAAAAACTAAAAAGGTCATGTTTTCAATTATTTATGAGCTAAGACAGTACAACATTCACATCCAAAATACAATTATGCAGTTCAGGTTCCAATAATTATAACAATTAATGGCCATGGTCTGACAACTAAGGATGTAATGTAGCACTTAGCAAGATGGAGTCACTAATTCTTGCCTCATTAGCACAGACTGTGGAGTGGTTGGCCATTTCAGTGGGTCTTAAAATCAGCCTTAAGATTACTGAAACTAAAAGAACAAAAACATCTTGCTTTTATTTTCAAAATTGGGAAAAAATGCAAACAGAAGAGTTACCTAAAAAAGTCTGAGCTGCAGTAAATCGTGCATTTGTCTTTCGCAGTAATGTATTTTGTGAAAATGCATCGAAATAAGGTTTTATATTTGACCTACTTAAATTATTTATGTTTTTTGTTTGCATGCATTATTTAGGATGACGTATATGTGCAGCTGCTGTTCCAACCTGTTGCAGGTGCTTCATGCCTTCATCGTCCTCGGTGTCTCCTCCTGACGGAGGGAGGAGAGGAGCAGCAGAGGAAGAGGGTGGGGGAGGTAGGCTGGAGGAGGAGGAGGAGGAGGCGGCAGCAGTGACGACGGCAGGGGCGGTGCTGCTCAGCTGGGCCTTGGAGCCCCCGATGGGAGCCAAGTCTGACACAGAAACAACAAGAACGACGAATTAAACAATGGGTCCTATTTTTAGTTTGGCTGTTTATGGAGGCGGTGAGCAGCAGAGCCGCCTGCTGGTTCTGTATCTGATCCAGCTTTAACAGCAGCTTCAGTAAACAAGATATTAAATGACTGCAGATCAACATATTCCATGTCAAACCAAAATATACGCGGGGCCAAATTTTCTCTCTCACGTACACACGCTGTTCTGGAGCTAAAGAGTCCAACACACTTAAGAGAACTCACACAGGAACCCTTAAAGCTCCAAAACAAGATTCACTTATAAAGTAAATGACTATTTTAGAATAAGTAGGTATGTGCAAGCTATTTAATAGAACTTTATATGGGTGATTTGTACAATTTATACACACACACACACTCCAGGTGTTTGTTAGAAATCGTACCATCTGCAGGTGAGCTGCTGGCCTTGACTGAGTGGCTGTTGCTCAGATGACAGTTCTCCATCACCTGACCAATGTTTCCAGGTTCCAGTGATGGAGGGGCACAGTGGGCTGGAGGAGAGGAAGAGGAGGGTGATGCTGGCTTTATTTTATCATCCCCTGCAGCAGACATGGCATCTTTACTCTCTGAAGAGAAAAAAAAAAAAGACAATAAATGAGATTTTTTTTTTTCTTGAGCAGATAAGGTACGGAGACCTAAGAAATAAAAGACAGATTATTTTTTTGCACACCTTTGTCGCTTTCTGAGCTCTTCCTCTCTACATCAGGAAAGTTGTCCTCCTCGTCCTCCTCCTCGATGCCCTTGAAGTCCAACTCCTCCTCCAGGATTGTCTCCTTACCACCCTTCTAACGCACAAACACCAGGAGGAGAGGAGAAAAATTAACATTTTGTTGGTCTGATTACACTTTTTTGATCAAAATTTTGTTGCAAAGCTTTTGTGGTATAATTAAAAGTTAATTTTAAACCACTGACAAGATGACAAAAACACTGCAGTCAAAATGCAGCTGTACTGAAGGCTCAGAAAAGATTATAATTACATTTTTCTCAGTCAAACTTGACTTCATATACACATTCTCTAAGTTCATTAAAGGTGGGAACATTATCTGACACCGAGTGATGTGGTATTTACACATTTTGAGAGTGTGAGAAAAAAATCTCAGAATAATAAAATATCACAAGCTTTTTTTATCCTGCCTCTTTGTTTAAAACATTCCATGTGAGGTGAATTCAGTCTTCTAGACTATAAAAGGTTATTTTGATAAACCATAAAATGAAAAATATATCAGCTATAAAACAAAGAGCCCAACAATTCTCAAAATCTTAATAATACTAACATTAAAACTAATACAGCCTCTTCATTCAAACAGTATGTTTTTTAGATCACGATAAAAAGTGACGTACCTTCAAAGGCATGAAGGCTCCAGAGGAGTCAAAGGTTCCCATCTCCCCATCCTCCTCATCCGTACACCATTCGGGCAGGCCGTCCCTGTCGTCCTCCAACCCCTCGCTCCCTGCACGCCGGCGCCCGGGACCGTGACCCTCCGAGTCCCGGAAGTCGAAGTCGAACTTCCTCCGGCGACTTTCACCTGGACCGCTGTGGTCCCGCCAGCCCGCTGAGCGAGGACCACCATCTAACGGAGAAAACAAGACTGGGGTCAGCTCTTACGGCGCGTTTAATCAGACCCTCAACGGGTGAAAGATAGTTAATTTGTAGTTAATTCTTTGGATTTGTCTCAGTTCCTGAAACTGCTGAACTATTAATAACCACTCATTCTGTTAAATTCTCTTCATAGCCACTAGATGTCAGCATAAGCACCTTTAGGACTTCTAACAGGACTGTTTCAATCAAATAAGCAAATACATTTCTGAAGGTCACTCTTTATTTTAACATTTATATCAATAAAGACACTTGTTATGTTCTTACTGGCAGATATTTTGTAACTGGATGTACCTGATTTTTTTTTAAATACCTTTTATGTCCTGAATTTAAACTAAGCCACAGACTTAACAATATAACATTAAAAGTTCAAGCAACTGAAGACACCCCCCATGTAAAGACATTTCAGCTATCCATCAAAAGAATTAAGTCAGTCGATAAAGGTCTTGTTTGATGATTGTTTCCTGTTCAAAGTTTGAGGCACGGGTAACAAATAAACGTCTGTATTTATCATACCATCCCTGCGGGGTCCAGAAAGCCTCCAGTTGCTGCCCGGCTCCCCCTCATCCTCCTCCTGCTCCTCGCGGAGGGTGCGCCAGTTATCGCTGTCAGCCCTTGTGTACTCCTTCCTCCCGGGACCCCCGGGACCTCCAGCTTCTTCAAAGCCAGGACGCACCGCCTCCCGCCGCAGCGGCTTCTCAAACCGACGCTCACCCCTGAGGAGATGGTGGGAAACGGACAGAAAATTAGGTGATAAACACAAGATAAAAATCAATAACATCATCCAGTTTTTATCCGGGGGAAACGAGTCCTGCTAACACTTGGGTCCGAGCAAAACAGACCTGAATTCATACGGATCAATTAAGAAATTCTACAGAGATGCACACAAATGCTTCCTTTCAGCAGGTAGATAAGGAAATAAAGTCTGCAAATGTGAGATAACCTCAAGAGCAAAAACATTCAGAAACAACAGAGCAGATTATAGAACCTAATACGCAGGATGACAGATCCTCTCAGCAGTACAGATAAAAGCTTTTTATTTACAAAACAGCACAGAGTCGTGTCCCTGCAAACATTTCCTCACCGGTCATCCCAGCTCTGGCTGCGGTGTATCTCTCGGACGCTGCGGCCAAAGCCTACTTCAGTGTCCTCAATACTTCTTTGGTAGAATCCAGTCTCACCACGGCCTCGGCCTGTTTGTTTAACGACAAAGAGGATGTGGTCAGTTTTAAAAATGAAACTAGACCAACGACGGGATTCGAGTTTTGTATTTTGGAAACAGAAATGCAGAAAATTCAAACACTGGCTTCAAAACAAAAAAAAGACAAATATATTCAGAAAGGACTGAACTGTGGAAGCAAGATGATGGACAAGTCTTGTACACATTGGGACTGTTTAATACTTAAATTAAGCCTTTCACGCCAGAGGTTTAAACTAAGATTATTTTATGATCAGAGGAGACAGACTGTAGCTGTTTAGGTCAAACCTGGTAAATAATGTTACGCAACAATCTAATGCAATTTTGCAAGACCTGCTGTGATCTATGCAGACTCTCAGCTACTACAACACCAAGGAGCTCAATCACTAACATCTACTGAGTTATTATAGCTACTTTTGTGTTGATTAGCTGCGGTTGCCATCTTGAGTTGTAGAGTTTCAGGTTTGTGAGATACGTTGCTAATGCTAAAGACAAACACACTCAGATGCCCTACGGGGGATAAAGACAAGCTAATCCTCATTCTTTCTTCTTTTCTCATCACAGTGCTAACAGCCCTTTTTATCTGTTTTAACATTTTAGCTAAATCAGCTATAGACATTTAAGGCAGTGGGGTTTTATTTGATTGTCGTGTCATTTTTGTCTGGAATGTATTGATATGCTGATTTCTGATAACCTTTGGACATCACGCACATCTGGTATACAATTCAGAGCAGATTAGAATCTAACCAGCTGTGCAGGTTACCTTAACAAATGTCAGATAGCCTTTAGGGACAAGTCAAGTTCCTGTTTTATTTATTTGTTTACTATTTCAGAAATTATACAAAGAAAGAAAAGAAAATACAGCTTGTGGCCTCAGATGACCTTCAACACCTGCCTTAGTAAAGACCACGTTGTGCCGAGCAGTTTTACAAAGTTTCAGCTCCTGTCCTTTGTTTATTATTATGGTTAACTTCGCCCACAGCAGGAAACTACATCTGATATCAACAATTCAAATCTGTGACATCACATCTGAAATGTTTGGATCGGTTAAAACAAAGCTCTGTTTCTCCACGGCGACTTTCACCTGAACTGCTCTAAGAGAAGTTAAGCTCCAATCTCAGAGCCTCCAGGACATAAAAGCACAAACTATTGCTTTATTTTTATTAATTTTAAAAACCTAAAACAGTGTGTGGAGGAGGCAGTCAGACAGCCGAACACACGAGCACATGACAGAGTGTTGTAACCAAACAATTGTTCTCTTGACCGTCCTGAAATGAGTGTTTACACTGGCGTGCGATGAGATGTGTGTGTGTGTGTGTGTGTGTGTGTAAAAGGTAAGTTCATGAGGCCAGTGGGTTTTGGGCAGGTGAGGCCGGACAAAAGGAGGATTATTTAGACAGGCTGAGAGGAAGTGTGCTGTGTTAAGATGGTGGATGAAAGAGGGGAAATGAACACTTGAGTGGCTGCCCTGCTTGAAGAGCGGCCATTGCAGTTTCAGAGCTGCGAATGTGGATTCATCGTGTTGAAATCAAATCTGTTTTTATTATTCTTGTGTTTGGCATTTGCCCCTACCTCGGCCACCTCGTGTGGCCCCTCGTCCACGGACAACTCCAGCTGGTGCGGCCCCACCCACTCCCTTTCCCATGAGCCTCAGCACCGCCGCACTGTTCACGGACATGGAGAAGTTTCTCTGCGGAGAGGGCGAAAGAGAAGAATGTGAGGAATGCAAACTCGTCCAGCTGCCAATAAAAAAAGCAGCTCGCCGAGGTTATGTTACATCTGATATAATAAGGTAAAGACTTCAGAGCGTTGTGACAGACCTGCTCCTCCTCGGTGAGGGGCACCAGTGCCAGGGGCTGCATGGGCTCATCTTGCAAAATAGCAGCAAACTCCTTATCCTGCATGTCCTCTGGGACCTAAACACAATAAGAGCTGGTGCTTAAGAGGACAAAAACACACAAACCGTGGCCGAGAAACCCGCAGTCCTACAAACACGCTGTCATGTCTAAGTAGGAAGGAATTACAGCTGTTTTGATCAAACCTCGTAAATGACCTTTTGCACAATCTCCTGAAATCTCAAGAGATGTGTCGGCGCTCGGAGAACGTTTTGAGGAAGACTCAGCTTCCTCAAAATCGGTCTCAACATACACAAAACTGACTTTGTGTTGGCTCATATTGATTAGCTGCGGTGGCCATGTTGAAGTGGGGTAATCCTAAAAGTTAACTAGCTGCAGATGTACATCCATTGATTACTTTCCACTTTTTGCTAACAGTTTAGACCAGGAGTGTCCAATCCTGGTCCTCAGGGCCACCATCCTGCAGGTTTTACTTGTTCCTCTGCTCCAACACACTTGATTTGAATCAATGGGTGATTAACAAGCTTCTGCAGAACATGAAGAGGTGATTTAACCTCTGAATCAGGTGTGTTGGAGCAGAAAAACAAGGAAAACATGCAGGATTGTGGCCCTCAAGGACCAGGATTAGAGACCCCTGGTTTAGACTAACAAACACATGAACACACACAAACAAAATATTAGTTGAACAAAAGCTGATTGTAGTTTAAGAACATGAAGTTTTGTCTTAGTGTCAGTAAAATCCAGACAAATATAAGCGAGAAAGATGTTCTCCACTGACCTTGTTGTCTTTGATATAAAGTGCTAACATCTCCTCTCGGCCGTAGCGATACTCGGCCAGCTTGTACTTTGGCATGGCGGGGGAAGGAGGGGGAGACGTCACACTCCCCCCACTGGACAGTGCACGAAGCCTGAATGAAGAAGAGCGCGGAAAGCTGTTCAGAACTGAATGGATTACTACTCTTTGTTTGTTTTAATAACTGACACAAAGCAAAGAAGAAAAAAAATCCCAGAAATAATTTGGCTAAGTACAAAAATAAAGCTCCAAGTCTGTTCTGTTTGAAATTCCTTTTAATCTTCGTCGCAGAAGAAAATGATCACATCCGTCTTGTGGTGGAGAAAAGAAAAAAATTAACTAATTTGAAGTAAATCAACCATTTTCCAACACAACTTGCCCTGAATACACTTGGCTCGACGAAGATGATATAGCGGCGTTCCAATCTCAGAATTTCATTTTAATAAGCTATTACTCGCAGGCCGGCTTCCAAGGCCCGCTGTTTAACAATGGCTCCATTCAGCAGCCTCGACAAAGTGTGTCATTGATTAACAGTCTCGCATCAAAACCATATGCAGCTCAGAGATGTGGAGGTGGGCGAGGAATGTACAGGGTAAAGGAAAACATCCAGACGGACCGGTCGGTGGTATTAAACATATCAAAGAAGTTAAACTAAGCAGAGCAGAGACTCATCTGCACGATAAGAGGAGAGCCGAGTTCGGCTACTTCATCTGTATTTAAAGTTCCAACAATGACTGGAATAATCAAACATCTCCCAGACACTTTAACCTATATGTTCAACTGTGCTGAAGTGCCAGGTTGTTTTCACTTTGGGCTCCACCACAACGACCGACACGACCTCAGAACATTCAAACAGTTTTGAGAAAAAGGACCGTAAACATTCGGAGCGGGGCAGCTGTACGTGGCGAGCGCGTGAAGTGGCTCTGCAGCTTTATTTAAAAAAAAAAGGGGGCACAGGCAGAGGAAAGCTGCTGCAGATGTGCAGAGAGGGAAATATTCTGGCACACAACCAAGAATGCACACAGAAGTCACAGGCCGATAGAAGCTGGAGACTACGCCCCCCCCCTCTTATAATGGCTGCACAAACATCCACAGAGGAGGAGAAAGCAGTGAAACACAGAGACGTGGAGGGGATTCTGCCAATGTTTTCACTTCAGTCAGAAGCTGCAGGAACGTCAAGGACAACAGACTCTAAAAACTAAACCCTCTGAGTTTATGAGCCGTGTTGACGGTTAAAGTAACCCGATAACCCAGGGATGGTAACTATGGATGGGCATTTCAAGCAAAAGTATTATCCAAAAATTACCAGTAATTTGTCTTCTTTTTTTTTTTTGTCAAATGATTGTGGCTCAGCCATGGCCAGAGTTTCCACTTTGTTGTTTAAAAAAAAAAAAGAAATGTCAGGAGCAGATGTAAAATCACTTTTGCTTTATGGGTTTTGTGAACAAAAAAGAAAAAAAGAAACAGAACCATGCTGGTTGGTGCATTACCATTAATATGTGGTTAGACTTCACCACCAGGCGCCCATGAAGGAAAAAAAAAAAAAGACTTGCTTATCAAGACAAGTCTTATCAAGTCACACAATTTGAATTTGTGCACTTTAATGACTACTTAAGAATTCAAAGCTCATTGCCCATTCCTAATGCCAGCTAGTATTTTAGCTCAGAGAAAAGAAAACTAAATATTTTGTCCTCGGACCAAATGGCATTTTTCCTCCTGAACCAAAGTCAAAACCAAATTTAATCAACTAGGTACAGCAAAAATTACAGCATGACCTGATTACATTTCCTCGTGTTATGCCTACATCTGGGTTTTGAATAAGTTACAAGCACAGTACAACATGGTTCTTTACATAAACTTCTGTGTCAGCAGCAGCTTGCTGTAGCACTTCCTGCAGGAATATCAGAACATTTCTGACAGGAAACATGTAAAGCAAAACTGACTGTGATGTAAAGGTTTATAAAGTAGTGTTTACATACAAAGTTTTTGATTGGAGGCGATTTATGATGGCAGACATTCCCTTTGATTTTAGATCCGCTCCGACTAGCCGTTTGCTCATCAATCCAATCAGAATTAAACTACTTCTCCAAACTGAGGTTCAATCAAAGAGTGATATCCAACATGCAAGATATTATTTATTTAAAACCTTTTCACAAAACCCAACTTTAAAAGCTTTTAAGTTTAGCACAAAAGAAAAACAACTGCTAATATTTGCCTCTTAAACTTTGAAATTTACCATCCCTAGTTGTGTTAATGTCTTTTGTGTGGATATTCTTTGCAGCAAAAGAAAAAATATCAGAACAAAGACTATTGGTGAACGTTTTTGTTGTAGTTAGCTACATGGTATGGTCTATTTGTCAACCTGAAGAATGCTAAAAAAAATTCGGGACAACTAACCCTCGGTGGGAACAAGCAAAAAAACAAAAGTAAGGCTACTTTGCCGGGGCAACGATCAAACACAGATCCATTCTATTCACCTCGGAAGTCAGAACTCGGATCTGGAAAAGACGTCAGACTCAACCTAACTGTTCTGGTTGAAATCTGGAAAACCAGTAGTTTTCTTCTGGTTTCGCTCAGTGACCAGGATAACTAGCATAAGCAATAAAAATCAATTCTGTGCAATCAAACATGGACCCAAACATTCTCTAACTGTGCTTGAACAGCCCTTTGAGTGTGACAGGAGAACTGATATACAAACTGGACGAAGTAAATCCCAATTTTTCACACACACAAGTCAGCCATTTTGGATTTTGAGCTCTGGGCTGGTCAGGAATCTCCAACTTTCAGTGGATGTTTAGTAGAAATGATACCACTGAACATTTTGTTGTCTATCTTTTACGAGGCGTCCATCAGGACACACTTTTTAGTTTTACACAAAAACTACAACATAACTACTTCATGGAAGCGTTTGTCAAAAACTCAAATTTGAGCATCCAGACTCAAGAATATCCCATTGAAATTTGGTCATAAAACCAGACAATTAATTCAATAATTAATTGTTTTCCTCAAAAATGTAAAAAAAAAGTCAATTCATTACCATTCTGGGCCGAAGTTAAGAGTCTCAGCAGTCATATTCCTCACGTCCACACAGAACTGAGTATCTGCGGAGGAAAGACAGATTTAATTTTATTTTCTGCGCTGGTGAAACAAGCGATAAATGCTCCTCAAAACGTTCTTACCCTGTCCAGATAATCGGAGCAGGCTGAACTGGGCTGGACCAGGCTAGAGCTGGCTGGCTTTAGTTAGGCTTAGGTGACTAGAAGGCTGAGTGGTGCTTAAGCTGTGGTCACAGAGCTCCCCAAACACACAGACAAAAAGAGAATAGCTGCCAGTTTCAGGTGTTTGAGGAATACCAGGTTATCAGGTCCTAACTAGGCAAGGAAGGGGTTCTGATGATAGTTTTGGAGAATGGAAGCTCCTGCTACTCACAGCCAAACAAAAGTTGTAAAACATAAAAAAGGAAAAAGAAACAAAAAAAGGACCTCAAAAATCAACAGTGGAACAAAAATAAAACACTCTTGTAGTAATGTTTTTCTTGCGTTTTTCTGTTTTACAGCAGTTGTATCTCACACTAAAGTTAAAAATAGAAAGGACTTGTCAAAAAGAAAAAAAAAAATCAAAAAAAAAAAAAAAAAACACCACGGGAATCAAACAAACAAACAAAAACCTAACAGCCGATAACAAGACAACCGGCTGCTGGAACAGCTGCCAAAAGCAGACACGACTCGCGCTCGTCTTCTCCCGTCTCTCCCCTCGGCGCCTTTCCCTCTCGCTCCAGCTGAAATGTGGATTGACGGAGACCCTCCAGGTAACTCCTTAATTTCCTGTCCTCCTTCCTTTGCACCACTGGGAAGAAAAAAAAAAAAAAAAAAAAAAAATAATCTTCTGATGTCAGAAGCGATTGAATTTCTCATCAGTTGGAAAGTGAAGTAACAGCAGTGGAGGAAAAAAAAAAAAAAAAAAAAAAAAAAGACCAATTTTAGAGATGACAAAGAAATGAAATGAAAAATGTGAAGAAGGGCTTTGTGCATTAGCTGCCACTGAGACGCGTTTCCAGCAGCTGGAAGCCCACCTACATCTTAAGAGGAAAGGTGGCGTAATATTTAAATTTTTTTTTCCTTCCTTTCTCCGCTGCGGAGCTTTGACACAATATTCCCGCTGTGTGCCTCGGAAACACTGAAAGGTAGCAGCTCGGTTTGATCAATCGGTTCCAGCGCTCTGAGTGCACAGGAAGGCAAAGTGGTTTTCATTCAGTGAATAAATTAAAAAAAAAACTATTTCTAGTCCTGAACCAGCTGCTTCTTAAGCTTCGCAGCTGGCTGCGGATAATTCTCGAAAATGTCACGGAAATGAAAACATCCAGGGAGCTTCGTTTGAAACTTTGCTCACAAATGGGAGAAAGGCATCTCCATGGTAAAACGGAAATCTTTTTTCCCCTCATTTAAACTGTAAATAGTCAAGGTAAGCTATATTTAAACTCATCAATTAATCGAAAGCATCGTTTTCTTGTTTAAAACCACCAAGAAAACATTAATATACATATATTATGACAATAAGTTGTTTTAAAAATCAGTTCTACCGCCCGGAGCTTAATTTCCAACTTAAATCACTGATTTTTCCATTAGTGGCAATGAATTGTATATTTATTTAACACAAAAGCTTGATATGGGCAATTTAGTATTTGAACATTTATTTATTTTTTCCCACAGATCGAAGCTGATCACTCTAAAACCACAAACACTTCAGTACAAAAACTTTGTCAAACATAAACTTTGCTTAAAAGAAATTGCTTCCTTGCGGGGAAAACTTTGGTAAAGTTGTTGCATAACTGAGGACAGTACCTGCTGAGTGATTAGTAAAGTTTATCAGTCAGAACAGAAAGATCCTAACTAGCATCTGATTTTAGAGAAAACTTAATGTTTAGAAGACATATTCTTGGCTAAAAATTTATCAAAGAACTTGTTTTAGGCATCAACAGAATTCGTACATCAATAACAACATAACATCTACTTCCTACAAAAGTAAAGGGAGAAAACGAAGAAATGAATCACATTTGTTGCCCAATCGGATGATTTCCCAAGACTTCTAACTTGCCTAAAAATACAGTTTAGCTCTTCAGTTAACATTTGACACTTTAGTTTAACTTTTAGCACAACTCACACATTCCCTTTACATGTTAGAAAACACTAAACTTAAAAAAAAACACAGTAATGCTCAGTGACAAAGTTACACTGCATTCATTTTGTTTACTACTTAAGAATAAATTAACTATAACCAACATAAAATTTAAAGAAAAGCATTGCGGATTTAACTGCTAGCGGCCTTATTGCCTCCCTGAGGTTGAGTAACACTGTGATTCAGGAAAGTTCAGTAAAATAACGCTGCAGAACTATATTTAGCATTCTTTGTAAAACAAATCCAGCTGTACTTCTAATATTATTGCAATAAAGACATTTGTTGCGAAAGTTGACAGACTAAATGTAAACTTTTACGCATCATGTGGTTTAATTATTAACGTTACTTAAAGTTAATCTAACGTGGGTGATACTTATCACTGCCTACCTGACGTCATCTTAAATCACTTACAACAAGATGTGTTTTGACTGACCGCCTTAAGATTTTAGCATAAAATCATGCTGCGTTTACTGAACATTAAAATTTGAGGAACTCAAACCTCTTTTGCTCTACCGCCATGTTTTTATTTGTAGAACTTGAAGTTTTTTCTCTTTTTCTTTCCTTTCAGTAGGAAGTTGTCATTTCTTTTATTTTCTGTATTGCATCATTAGTGCAAAAAGTAGCACGGAAAGAAACTTAGAAATACAGACAAACTGTTGACCACATCAGTCATGACTCTTAAAGGTTTGCCTCCGAAGGTTTAAAACAACAAAACAACGACTGGTATCGAACATTTGCGGGGAGGCCAACCACACATATTTATTTACGACAAAATTAACCCTAAACCAATATATGCAACCAAACTGCAATGAAGTTAAAAGTAGGCATTAATAAATAAAAACTGATAGTCATCTGTCGTTTTGTGCGTGTGCTACCAAGAGCTCTTGAACAAAAAGGTAACAAATTGGATTAAAGTAAGTTTTACCATTTGGGTTGTAGTTTAAAATCGGTTACAACTAACCCTGGTAGTAGAGAGGGGTAACAGCAGGAGGAATCTTTTTCACCTTTTCTTCACTAAACCTTGAATATGTTTGTAAAAGCTGCAGCTAACGAGGCTGCCTTAAATAAATATCCAGCGTGCTAATCACGTTAGCTCTTCTATGGTGTTTTCAATGTTAAGTTAGCATTTATGCTAACTGGTGGCCATCAGCCTGTGATTAATAGGGTTCATTTCATATATGTTATTGCACACTTATTAGGTATGAAAATATATTTATCAGTGATTATTTATGTAAAATAATTCGGTCGTTTTAAAGCCATAATAGCGGTCAAAATATGCGATTTTTCAATGCTTTTTTAATTTAAATTCTTCTAACACCTTTCTACAGCATTATATGTTTGTTTGGGGGTTAAAGTAACTCAGAGTAATCTGGGTTTTTCTGTTTTTGCGTCAGAAAACAGCGAATATTCCTCGCCTTTGTTTACAACGACCTCCGGTGATCAGGAGCTCAGAATATCTCCGCGCAGCTCCTTCACGTCTGATCTCAGCCCCTACTTTTGCTTCGACGCACTTCCTTCCCCCAAACCACTCTACTTCTGTCCGCTCTCATCCTCACAGCTTTAAGTCGCCGTTTCTTTACGGAAGAACCTCTTTTGTCTCTCTGCTTTCAACCGGGCATCTCTTTTCGTCTGATTCCGTTTACATCCGGGGGGTTATTCCACGGACTCAGTGTTATTGTTTACTAGCCGAAGTGAACTCGGCGTTCGAATGTAAACAAGCAACTCGTAGTTGTTGGCAACAAAAACATGACTCTACTGATTTTGCTCATTTATTACAAACTATTCAACAGACTTTTGGCAGTGAATGATGCATATTTAGGGGTTATTTTACCACAGATGGCACACATATAGAAAAACATTGAAAAATGACATATTTTGACCGCTACTGTGGCTTTAAGTTTCAGGATAAACCAAAAAATCATTTTGTAATCGCATCCTCTGAATCATAGTTTAGTGAATCATGAGGTGCCTAAAGATTTCCATCCCTACATTAGGTGGAGCTGGGCTGGATGGCTCGCTCCCCCCTAAAAAACAATGAACAATTATAAGAAGTCATGCTGTAAAAGAAGGCAAACAAAAGAATCTGATATATTGTAATCCATATATATAAAGAAAGGAGCGAAGAATGGTTTGAAAATCTCAGTAAAGTGTGTTAATTTTGAAAATGGCACGTCTTTTCCCAAGCAGTGAGCAGTTATTTGGAGTAAATTTAGAAAACAAAAGCTCTCAAATAAAAGTTCTGCTTTGGGATTTTTGTCAACAATGTGGACTTTAAGCACGTGTTCTGCTATTAAGGCACACAGCAAAATAACAACAACAACAAAAAAAAAAAAAACAATTATTATGAAGCCCATTAAACAAACACGAAACACAATGAGGTCAGCTCATATCAACGGAGATAAACTTTGCAAAAATAAAACTGAAGCAAGGTCACGAAACAGACCTGCAGAATTAAAAAAAAAAACACACACACAAACGAGCATGTGCATGTTTTTACGCACTAAACAGAAATTAGAGTTTGTTTCAATGCATTCTGCAAGTGTTTGCATGCAATAGGCATGGGTTAAAACTTTGAAAAATAATAAAAAATGCTAAAAATAAGGAAAACAACCAAACGGCGGCTAACACGAAAATAGCTACAACGGAGCTACGTTACCGTCTGCGCTGCTAGCCTTCCAAGCTAACAGCAGCTAACTGGAGAACAGATGCAGATAATCACTCGAAGCGATACGTGTCGGTAAATATCACAGCAGAGACGTTATATTTTTAGTTTTTTAACCACTAAAACTAGCACGGAGGTACGCCGTGGCTGGCAGAGGCCTTGGTGCGACGGCTCGAGTGACACCAGATATGATGGCGGAGGGGGCGGATTGTTGGGAAGGAGACTCCCCGGCCTGCTCGGCCGAAGAGCGGACCCAGCGTTTCGGGCTCATGCGTTGGAAACAAAACGAGCAAATAAATACATAAAAGTTGTTTTTTAAAAAAGAGGAAAATATAAATAAAATACGACTTTTCGCTGCGGATGAATCTAACCTAAAAAGCAGCCGAGATTAGCTTGTTAGCTCGAGCGTTAGCCGAGCTGCAAAGAGGAACCGTTGGGCTGTCTTACCTTGTGTTTATGTCCGCACGGCCAGAAGATCGCATGCATTGGTCTTTTTTAAAAAAAACACTGTAAACTGTATTAATCCGACGTAGAGTATAGTACTTTCTGGGAAGGAAGGGGAGGGGGGGAAGAAGAAGAAGAAAAAAAACAAAAGTACGCGTTTTTATTTATTAATTATTTTTCTCTCCCTCTCTCGCGCTGTCTCCTCCTCCTCCAACGGTCGCTGCTGAGTATCAGTATGTGTCTGCTGCTGCGAGTCGCTGCTTCTCTTCTTGTTGTTTGTGTTTCGGAAAACATGGCGGTCCGTGTGACACCACGTGACTCGGGCACTGACAAGCTGGTAACCAATGTCGGAGCGGCGCAAACACACCCCTATTTTTTATTTTTTTAAAACCAGCTTACGCTCCACTTGCTCGGACTGGACGTCTTTTTTTATTTATTTATTTTAGCTTTTACCCTGTCTCAGTTAGCCTGCGAGCCTCAGAGCGAAGCCATTTTATTGCATGTTGCGTGTACGTGCAACCAGCTCCCGGGGCTGGAACGTGCTGTGACACACGAGTGGATTTAATTACTGACAGGTTGTTTTCATAACAGCCAAATGCACCGTGTTTCAAACGTGTAATGTGATATTTCGGTCGTTCGCGACGTCCCTCCAAGTTTAGCAGCTACTACGTACTGAGCATGTGCGGCGCAATACTCACTTTGACCACCAGATGGCACTGTTTGACAACTATTAACAATGAGACGCACAACTAAATTGTTTAAATAAAAAATAAAATTATTATCTTTTAAATGAAATAATCCATTTTATTAACATGCATCATAACTGAAAAGATAGTGTTTTAAAAGGCGTATCTTGGTGGTTATTATTTTTGTTGAACTGGGTATGAAAATGTGCAATTTAATAACCTTATTGCATGTTTGAATCACTACCATTTTGTTCAGTTAAGTGCATTTTAACACCTGAACTGAACATGAATCTTGCTGAAACTGTTACACTGGGTAACAAAAGCTCACTTTAGTCTTGTTCCTGGGTTAAAACTATATTTTTCCAGCTCTTTATAATAAAACAAAAATAAATTTGGTCCCAAAACTTAGCTTTTGTTAGGACAATGAATTTAGAATTTTGCCCTTTTCCTGTTGATTTTCTAGTTAGTTTAGGCATTTTATCTACTTGCGCTAATAATGCTGCAATAAACAGAGTGTAGTCGATAATATCTGGTTTCATTCCACTTTTTGAAGGCCTTGGAGGGGAAGAGGGGGTCACTTTTATCATCTCCGCCACCTCCCACCACCCGAGTAAGCCTCAGATTGAACTCTTCAGATCTGGATGCTTTTTTCCCTCCCAGCATCCTTGCAATAAGCTGCCTGAGCTTTTATTCCTGTTAAAAACTTGCTGCTGCAGCTGCGCCGACAATGAGGCAGTTTCTCACCTCCATCTCAGTAAAAACCTTTTAATGTTGCCTTACAGGTTCGCCTTACAGTGACGCTCTTCACTCTGCCACCCAGAACCCCTCGGTGCATGTAACGTGTGCCAAAGGTAGCCAAGAACTTGATGGAACTGGGTCTTGTTGTTGTACTGCTCTGTACGGCTCACAATGGTCTGAACAAACTTGGGGTTGGAGGGTTTGTTCTCACGCTGTAGCTGAAGTGGAAAGAAAAACAGCCTCTTAGATAAAGTTATTACATGCATTATGTTTCTGACAGTGTTTATGCATGATTTCATGCTAAGCAGTCCTCATTCAAATTATATTTTGGCCAAAAAGACACAGTTAATCACCTGCAAATATGGCTTGTAACAACAAAAAAATAATTTTAAAACCAGGTTGAATCAGGTTTAACAACACTGAATTAATTTAGATGAAATGTAAAGTTTTTGATAGTTTTTAGGCGATCATGTAACTGCCTGTGTCAGTGTGTGTGTTCATTCGTCTTTCTGTTAGTAAAACATCTAATGAACTAACAGACAGATTTTATTAAAACTCTTAGAAAGTTACTGTTGGTCATACATCTACAACTGATTAACTTCAATTACCCAATTCAAGATGGCTGCCATAATGGCTCGCTTTTCTTGATTTCTTGATTCTGCAGCTCTGGTAGTAATTCAAACTGGGTGCCGTTTGTCAACTTGAGCTCAGCTTTCAAAACAATGTGGTTAATCTCTTTAATTCATGATTTAATGAGAGGGACGATTACTTTTTCACATCACCTGTAGCAGGAGCTCAGCTCTTGTTTGGACCGATCCATCACTGTCCTGGAAGGACCACACTGCGTCCCTCTTACTGTCTCTGTTGTCTCACTCAGATCCAGGCCTGGTTTCCAGGTGGGATTCCTCCTTTTTAAGACTCCTCATGATGAAGGCTGTGTTGGAACCATACAGACTTGTGGATAATGCTGTTTGGTTTCAAACATCTCCAGTTTTCTGCAGCTTCCCACGCATCAGGGTGTTTGTGCAAAGCGTGCGGGAGGTGTTTGGCTGCTGCCAGGTGTTCCCATCGATTGCAGAAGCCTGTTTACGCTGCAGGGGGACTGCATCAAAGGCCCGGGCCGGCCGGCCGGCGAGGTCTCAGGTGCTGTTTCTGCAGCTCTGCATCGGTCAGCTGGGGCTGAGAGGCAGGAGAGCTGAGCTGAGTGGGAGACAAACAGCAGCAGCACCGAGTGAAGAACAACAGCAGAAAAATAAGGACAAATTGTTCAGATTGATTAAGTGGATTTAAAGATGGGTATAACAGTGTGTTCTTTTCCAAAAAAACATCACAATAATGAGATAAAATGCTTTTATTTCTATGGTATAGTCATCTAGAGCAGTAAAACATCCTCCAATGGGTTTCAGTATACAAAGACATTTGAGACTTCTTCATATTCTTCATTTTTATTCTAAGATCACCTCAGCTGGATCCACACTGAATCCAAGGAGCACCTTACTTTCAAAATTTATTGTTATTTTTGTGCACATTTAGCTCATTTTCCTTTAACAAAATATTTGCATTTGTGTTTTCTTTTAAATAATCTACATATCTTTTTCATTCTTAATGTTGGAATATACAAACATAAAGTATGTTTTGCAACATTTTATCTTAGAGAAGTAGCATAAACATTCAAACTAACAGAAATAATGTGGTGGTGCTAAAGGAGCACCAGTTGTTTAGCAGCATGGGATTTCTCTGGGTGCTCCGGTTTCATGTTAGGTTAACAGGATGTGTGTGTGAGTGTGTGCACACATGGTTGTTTGTTCCTGGTCCCTGATCCTGGGATGGACTGATGACCTGTCCAAGGATGAATTAACACAAAGTAGACACAAAACTCTGCATATTTTTATGTTTTACTTTCTTAATAAAGTAATATGTTGTTGTACTTACTTATGTTACTAGAGCTGATTTATAGAGATTATTTATTTATTCATTGATTCATTTATTTTGCATTGATTCTAAATAAGATTAATTTTAACTGAGTTGGTTGAACCGTATATCTTTTTCTTTTAATAGTCATCCAGAATAAATTAGCTTACTGTACAAACCTTAAGCTGGCATCTTTTGTTCATGGGTGCATTTGTCAACCAGGCATAAAATGACATTTTTAGCAGAGGAATTATCCGATCAGAGTTTGGCTGCAAGAAAAAAAAAAATTGTCTTCAGCAGAAGAACTTTTAGTTTGGCAGCACAGAAAGAAGATGTCAAAAAAAAAGCAGAGAAACCATCTGTTCAGATTTAAAGTGTGCAACACTCGACAGAGCACGCTACGTGTCGAAAGTTTTGCACAATTTAGTTTCACATTAAGAGGTTTCACCAACATGGCAGAGAAATAAAATAATCTAGAAAGCAAGTCTAATATTATATTGCCTTACAGTGAGATCATTGTGAAGGTTTTATAAGTTCTACAGTGAATAAAAATGTTTGTTCAGAGATGCCCAGCAGTCCAGGCTTTGTTGGAGCAGATAAATTCAGTAACTGACCAATAAGCTCACAGCAGCTACTGCTTTGCATGCTTTCTGTCTAACTGTCATTGCTCTTCACCAGACAAAGAGCAACTCTTAAAAACAGGATAACTTATTCAAAAAAATTTCCTTATTGTGGACTTTTTCTATTTTTGTTTGGATGTGGAAGATGTGCCATGATGGAGAATTAGCCTTGTAGACTTTTTACCCGCTCCAGCTGTGTGAGGATGTATCTGCTTTGCATCCTGACCGTCTCTCCGGTGTTGGTGTCCCACCTGGCGAGTGCCGCCGTGTCAGACAGCTTCAGAGACTGCAGCCAGTTTTTCTACATGCAGATGCCCCCCGCAGGGATCCGAGGGACAAGCCTGAAGAGGATCTGCCAGAAGTATGCAGACAAACTGCGCTACGCCACGCTGTACGACAGCAGTCGCCATCTGCCCCTCTACTCAGCCTACGTGTTTAAGAAGTCTGATGGGAAGATGTGGGCGGATACACCCTGGATGTATGAACCTCAGGTAGTGAGAGACACTCAGGTCTGAGTGGGATGCGTTTGCAAAAAGCTGAATATTTCAGGCATTATTTACATTTTTCCTGTCTAAAACTGGCTCATCTTAAGTTAAAAATCTGTAAATAATCTTATCCCCTTTCACTTACCTTGCTGCAAAGAGCAGTTCATAAAGTTGTTGCTTAAAACTCAACAGCTCAAACTTCAGGTGAATAAAGGACAAATTTTTGTGATCTACTGTATTTCTTTATATATTTAGCCAAAATATTTTAAAGCTAAATCACATTCAGTTATGAAAATGCGGTAATTTGACACAAATATTTTATTGTTAAAAGATAGACGAGAAGTTTGATGTTGCTTTTTAGTGAGTGGACTTCACCGTATGAGTTTGCAAATTGTTGCATTCACTGACCAGGCTAACTACTATTAGCAATACAAGCCAATGGCAGTGTGTTTCTCTGCTATTTGTGCATTTAAACACTGCAGCAACGTGCTATCTAACAGAGGTTATACAGTTTATGTCTTTTTTATTGGATATAAAATATCAGAAATACAAATAAACAGTTTATTAGTGCAGCTAGGACTATGTTTTATGTGCTCAGCAGCCATATTGGATTTTTAGGTTGGTGCTGGTGAAAAGCCTCCAACTTTCCCAGTTGGATTTCTGACCTCGAGGATGATCCAGCTGATTCTTTTGGCTCAGAACTTGGAAATAACAACATCCTGGTCCAAATGAATACAACATTAATCCAAGTATATGAGCTGGGGACAGGCACCAGCTTCTCAGGACCCTGAAAGCTGCAGACAGCTGAAAGGGGAGCTTTCGGATGAGCAGCTTGGTGGACTTCTGGTAGTGGTGGATCTCCCTGAGAGCTGCTTCCTGGGAGCTTTACCTCTTTAAATCCTTTTCTTTCGGTGGATTTACGGGCGGTCTGCTTGGTTCTGGCCATGAATGGACTTCAGGGTTCTTCACGTTCAACACTGAAGAGTAAAAGATGTTAATCAGCTGCTCCTGATTGTGAAAAAAGCCACCTTGTTGTTATGGTTACGCATCATAACAAGATGTCCAAAAGTAAAAGGTTTCAGTAAAAAATTCTTGTAGCTGCACAGCATCTGATACCAGAGGAAATAATCTTTCAAAAAAGTGATTTACAAGTAGAAAAAGGAGGAATTAAAATTAACATTTGCTACAGCGATATCTCAGATCGAATGTAACAGAGCTGCTTGAGCTGCCACCTTGAGCGGCGCAAATCTAGAAGCAATTCTTGACATAATCATACATGTTTATAAAGAAAACAAAGTTATTGGATAGATCAAAGCTTGTACATCCTGTAAAATCACCAGTAGAATTAAATTTGAGAAACACTAAATAGCTGAAACATTGACTGACTTTTCTGAACAGCTGGTGTCTGACGATGAGAGCGGTAACATGAAGGCGCTTCCCCTGAGTGACGACACCCCCCCTCTGATCGAGGACAGCCAGGCTGTGTTGGACGACTACGTTGACGCTGTCGATTACAGACGTGGCCCCCTGAATCCCGACCAGCACCAAGCGGACCCAGATGACAAGTCCTCCACCTACACACTGACCAACATAGTTCCCCTCATCACAGACTTCCTGGACACCTCTTGGAACCCATACTTGGATGTCGTTCGTCGACGTCTGAACAACTTCTGCCACGGGAAATCCTTCATCGTGACGGGGGTAACTGTTTCAGGGGTCGCCGTCAAGCGTGATAACAGGGACCGCCTGTCAGTACCAAAGTATTTATGGTTGGCGTACTGCTGCCCGCGGTACGACCGTAACTCGCCGTATGAGGTGAGGTTTATGTTCCCAGGTTATGGGGGATATGGACTGAATGAAAAGATGGGCAACAACGTGGTAGAAGTGCCACTAAAGACTCTGAAGACGTTCCTGAGGAGCCAGGCAGACATAGACAACGACATGACTATTTTCTACAAGGGCTGTGTGCAGGAAAACACCTTCAAGAAGAAGAGAGACTTGCCGAATGTTGAACAGCAACCGGGTTAGCGGAGGAAACAAAAAGTTCTTACTGAAATAAACTTTAACCACTGCAGTGTTATTAGGGCCTGATTCAGATGCAAATCTGAGAAATGTGACACGATACTCAAGTAAATTTCATCCACATTTCTTCTTTTTTTATAACTTTGTCCCCAGAGAACTCTCACCACAAATATATAAAAATAAAATCTTTCTTTTTTTAATCAAATGAAACAGACAAAGACTCATTTGTCACCTTTTTGGTAATTAGTTCTTTCATTACATGAATGACAAGATCTTTTTTTTTTAACAATAATGTATGAAAATAAAACTTGAGGAAGTCATGTTTTTTTTCACTTTGTATGCAGGACACTAAGTATTAAAAGGTGCTGATTTGAAGAGTCAACCTCCCAATTTCAAAGTACATTAATTGCAACATTTGTAAAATGTTTCCAGTTTAGTAAATGTCACAAATCATTAATCATCAGGATATTTTTAAAAGTACTAAATATAAGATTACCTCACACTGTTTACACAGGATTTAGTTTGTCCAATCTTTTTTCATTGGTTATTTGTGTTATGGATTCTTCAATTATAAAAGTAAACTGGGCCGTTAATGATCTGCAGTATGTACCTTTAAAAAAAACAAATAGAATACAGCAAACCGTATATAATATTGAACAAATTCTTGAAAAATAAATGGATACAACATATTACATCACAAGAATACGTAGCACCACCATTTGCTGTTCCATCCCTTTGAAAATATCTTGGATAAATCACATTTACAGTTTGTGTGTGGAGGAAAAATGAATTACATTTAAAACTGGAAATTAAAACATTTAAAACAGAAGTGACTTACTATCCCTTTGAACTCGTTACATTAACTTGTCAGTTTGTTTTTATAATGCAATCACAGAAAATTGGTCAAAATATGTTTTTATAGTCCTGTGTTTCCTTATAGATGTATTAAAATCGTACTTTTTGGGAGTTCTTTTGCATAAAAAAACAATGTTTTAAAAAAGCATATTGAAAATGAGAGGACTTAATTAATGTTGTGACTTGTAAATGTTGATACTAATAAAGAATATTTACAAAACAATCATTTGTGAAACTCTTATTTCTGAAGAAAATCCAGCTGGAAATGTTTTAATACATGGGAGTCAACAGTATTTGAAAACTGTAAAAGTGCAGGTTAAATATGTGGATCTGAGGAATACTGTCTACCTGGTTGGAAAGGATGAAGGTCTTTCCTTCTGTCTTTTCCAGCAGTAAAACAAACATTTGCCTTTGACTGTTGAGCGTCCTGTGGGTGGGTCTACTAAAGTGTGAGGAGTCCATTACGGCTTTGCATACTGATCACAGATTACGCAAAGTGAAGCGTGAAACCTGTGTAAGCTCCACGAGACGCACTCAGACACCTTTTAACTGACATCCTGCACATTCGGCAGCTCTACACCGGACCCTCGCTGATGATGGCGTTTTGGTTGCAGATGGGTTTCCTGCTCGGAGCCATGTTAACACAAGTGGTGAGAGGGAGAGTGGAAAAAGAGCTGTCTCCTGAATGCAGAGAGTTTCTCTACATGGGAACACCTCCGACGGGTCTGGAACACCACTCCGTCAAGTACATTTGTCAGTTTTACAACAAGAAGCCTCGCTACGTGACTCTGTACAGCACAGAGGATCACATACCCATCTACTCTGCCTACACCTTCAAACGCTCGGACGGGGAGAAATGTGTGGATGTTCCCTGGATGTATGAGCCACAGGTAAGGAAACTAGAACTAGAGCCTGAGATGCATGAATTCATCATCTTCGATATAAAGAATGTTTATTTTGTATTTGCCTTGGAACAAATTCCAGTCACGTGAAGGCTCTTGTTTTTTCTTGGGTCTGTGTCTCTGTGCAGCTGTCCACTTCTTTTGACACAAGCGAGATGCAGCCCTTTCCTCGTGGATACATGCACATGAATTTCGAAGACGCCCAAGCAATCCTGGACGATTACGCGAACACCATACTGTATGAGCGCGGTACCCTCAACCCAGACGAGCATCAGAACGAACCCGACGACAAGGCCTCCACCTACACTCTGACCAACGTCGTACCGATGGCGCCTGACGTCAACAACAGAGTGTGGAACGAACAGGAGCACGTCATCCGCAAACGCCTCAACAACTACTGCCACGGAAAGGCTCACATTGTGACAGGGATCACCACCTCAGGGAAGATGATCCGCCGGGAAAACATGAACCGCATCGCAGTCCCCACCTACCTGTGGTCGGCTTATTGCTGCGTCGACTACGACCACAACGCCCCTTTTACCGAACGGTACAAGTTCCCATCATTCGCTCATTACGGCCTCAACGAGGACGAGAACAACGAGGTGGTGGAGATCCCTGTCACCAAGCTGAAGGAGTTCCTCACGAGGACTACGTTTGTAAACCAGAACTTTCAGATCTTCGTGGGCGACTGTATGCCCACATCGTCCAGCAAAACTGATTAGGAACAAACATTAATGTGAAGAAGCTACACGGCGTGTTATTAGATTCTGTAAAGCAGAAAATCACAACTGCTACTGTCAATAATGTTCACATGGTGGTGCTAAAGGAGCATGAAATGTACCAAAATGAATTGAGTACATAAAAACAGAGCTCAAGAAATCGAGGTGCCATTTCTTTTTCCTGCTATTCTCCAAGTTCTGCACAGCGCCAACAGCACTAAAGAATCTGGTTTTATTATGCCAGAGAGCCAACCTGCACAAGAAAATGACCAAATATAAGTTCCTGACCTCAACAAAGTGCAGATGTTTTCAGTGAATCAGTAAAATGTGAACATTTTCTGATGATCTACTCAACATATTTTAACACGGAGCCTATAAAGTTTTTAATGTTTTCAAATTTCTCAGCTCATTAAAAAGCAATTTACTCACACTAATTAAATCATTGTAACACTGTTTATCTGAACTACTGAGTCACACTGGACTACATTTCTCTAATTTGCAGAAATAAATTGTATTTGAGACTTAATTATTGATACATTCAACGAGAACATTATATTGTCATGGATAACTCAAAAATATTTCACATTAATGTGTATTCATTAAGAGAAAACTAGCTTTAAGGGCCGTTGTTTCATAATTGTCACTCAGTACATTCATCTGCTATTTTTCAAATAAACATAAATAGTTGAATAAAATGTCTTGTTATGATGTTATGGAACTTGTTTTTGTAGAGACACTGAATACAGATATTTTATACTGCAGAAAGAGAGCTTGGAGATGCTTTGTAAATATTACATTTAGTTATTTGGTTTCATTTACACATAAATGGTGGGAAATAACAGCACAGAAAACTGAGGCATTGGGCAGGAGAAGCTAGCAGCCAACTAAAATCTCCCTTTAAAAAAAAATAAGAAAAGAAATCTTACTTATACAAATATAAGCAGCAAAGACACGATTAGTTAAAGTTAACATATTAAAATGCATTGCAAAAATATTTTTTTCCCTCCCAAGTTAAATACCTTTTCAAGTGTTTCGTTTTAATTCCAAAAAATATAAAATTGTCTGAAAAATGAGCCAAATTCTAAGTAAGTTTCTTCTTTCATCAAGTTTGAAGCTGAATCAGCAGGCTGCTTGTGGACTCAGGTGATGCATTTAGTGCTTTTAGTCATCTGACAGCACACTGAATAACTTTTACTTGGATTTTTTTTTGTTCCCATCTATATTGTCTGCGAACATTTCTTTATACGAAAAACAAAGTAAAACTGTCTGAAAAGTGGCTATTATGGCTGCTTTATTTACAATCTTCAAGTATTGTTGCTCCTCTGTAGACCTTTTTGTTGCAAACATGACAAATAATGATGTAAGCCATGACAGCCTCCACGCAAATGTTGGAATGAAGCCGTCATTAATATGCCTGAAGTATTCCTACTATGAGATGTCAGTGCTGTGCAAAAGAGCCATGATAAAATGCTGAAAGACTGATAACATTCACTGTCTTAAACTACTGCTGGGACACTTGTGGGGGATTTGAATATATGGAAAAGGCTTCATAAAGTGAGATCAGTTAGCTTGAAGGGCAGACGAGCCGGGAAGGGAAATGTTGAGAGAGATAGAACCGAGACAGAGGTTCCTTTAGACAGCAGTGGACTTTCAGTGCAGAAGCAGGAGCAGAAAGGTCTAAAAGGACACCGAGAAGTCAAACAACTAAGTGAAAACAAGCTGCAGTGATGACACCTCCATCTGGAATCCGTGCTGTATCCCTGGCAGCTGTTGTCACGGTGATAACCTGTGTGTTTCTACAGGGGATCCAGGCGAGAGTGGTGGGGGACTTCAACCACGCCGAGCGCTGTAAGGACTCTCTGTTCATGGGCACCCCACCAAGAGGCTACCTAAGCTACTCCTTTAAGAAGATCTGCCAAAGGTATGAGGACAAACCGCGCTACGTCACGCTGTATGACCCCCACATACACATCCCCATCTACTCTGCATACACCTTCAAGAAGTCAGACGGAGAGAAGAAGGTGGACTTCCCCTGGATGTTTGAACCGCAGGTAAAAATGGTTTATTCATTCGGCAGTAGTAGTTCAAATGTTATTGTTGTAGATGCAGCTATCAACATTTGTTTCATATTTATCAACTACTGTTGCTAAAGGCATCTTGAGATAAGCTCTTTTATGGACAACATCCCGGTGAGGTAGTGTTGCCGTTATCATACGTACAGTTAAAGGCCCATTTCAGAAAGTACCACACAAATTCTACCTCATTATTTGTTATTCTGACCATGTTACAGCCATTTTTTGTGTTGGCAAAGGTAGATTAGCTGTGGCACCCATCTTGAATTGCTAACAGACTGGCAGAATTCACTCCAACAGTCAATGTCAGAGTTTTAAAAACAGGATCTTGCACCACCAGTTAGTGTTTTGAGTATGTGTTGGACCAAATTTGAGCACAATATCTGTAAAACTTTCTGAATTAGAATAAAGAAAATATCGATGATCTTGAACTTTTTCCTCTGTCTGTAGTTGGCGTCAGAGAAGAGCAGCAGCAACATGGAGCCCTTCCCCCAATCCACAAGCATGCACATGAACTTTGAGGACACCCAGGCAGTCCTGGAAGACTACACCGATGTGGTTCAGTACGAGCGCGGCCAACTAAACCCCGACGAGCACCAGGCCGACCCTCTGGACAAAGCCTCCACCTACAGCTTGACTAACGTGGTGCCTCAAATCAGAGAGTTCAACATGGGTCCCTGGGCCGAACATCAGGACATCATCCGCAAACGCCTCAACAACTACTGCAGAGGAAAGGCCTTCGTGGTCACTGGTGTCACCACCTCAGGACACACGATCCGTCGCAACAACATGGACCGCGTGGCCGTTCCAGAGTACATGTGGTCCGCTTACTGTTGCACAGAGTTTGACCAAAACGCCCCGTACTTTGTGCGCTACAAGTTCCCCGTGTTCGGAGCTTACGGGCTCAACGATCGAGTCAACAACCAGATGGTGGAAGTTCCCCTGAAGAACCTGGAGAAGTTCCTCAAAGGCAGGATGGATGTGGACAAGAACTTCCAGATTTTCTACAATGACTGTGTGCCAGATAACTAAGGCAAAGCGTAATCGATGTTAAAAGTCAACAGAAAAACTGTTTGAGTTTGTTGTCAAAAATATACCTGAAGATAAATTGCTAAATTTTACCCAATGAATGTTGTCTCTTTCTCCAAATCTCCACGTATTTATTACCTTTTAGATCAGTCATAAAGTCTGTAAAATCTTAAACTGTTAATCATAATTTTCCAGAAGCTGAAGATTTTGCATGTTGCTAAAATAAATGTAAAAAACAAAATTAAAAAAGTAGTTTTTAATTTGAGAATTTAAAGGCAAAAGTTATTTGCATTGTTTATTGTAGAAGCAGTAAATTCAATGAAGAATGTTGAGAAGTTTTCTGCTCATCTATACAAAGCCTCCACTCTAAAATATGAATATAATTTTCATAATATTCACTAGATTGACAAAGAAATGTAACAACTGTATCTTCTAAATTAAAATCCTAATCCAAACTCGAATTGTTTCTTGCAAATTCTAGTAGAAGTATACATTATAAGTAGGGAATTCACAGAAATGTTTCATGAAGATATTTGTAATTTAACATTTTAATGTTGATGACAAACTCACACCAGACAATTTCTGACTTTAACCACTAGATGGCACTACCATAAAGTTTTTCATGATGCTGTACTTAGTGAAGATGCAAAACTGTTTTTCAGGTTTGCAGAAAGCAATTTTTCCAGGGAGACATATTCATCTTTTAATGTTCTAAATATCATAAAGCTGGCACATAAGCCTTCTAAAACCTACATTCAAATGACATGATGGTTTTGCTTATCACTCACTCACAGTGAACACTAACTGAATATCACTCATTACTGGATGAACTTTTAAAGTGGCGGGATCTATTTAACCAACATTCTCACTAATATTGAAACCAAATAACACTTTTTACAATATTTACTGTAATTGCCTGAATGACTGACACAAGTTAATGAAAGACTTTTGAAACAATGGTGGGTTAAAAGTGCTACTTTTTTATTTCACATAGCAGCTTTTTGTGATGTGATGCTAACGCCAGCTTATACAGAAACAGGAACAAGGAGAAAGTTTGGTTCTTTTGGTTATTTTTTCACAGAGTAGTGCTCTCCTGTCTCCTACCTGTAGCTGCAGCCGTCACTCAGCTCTGTATGGTGGACAAGAAGGAAAATCCCATAAACTTCACTTCTCATTAAAAAAAAGAGTTGTGCACCAGATGAGTGACACCCATCACTCTTTGTAAAGTAACACTTTTTTATCAGTAGAAAAAAAGTCACCCTGCTACAGACTTGCTGTGTGGCTAAATAATTAGCTAACAATAACTTGTCTGGCTCTTTATATCTAAACTTCCAACCAGAAAGCCAGAACAGGACTAACTTCTCTTCCTGTTTTTTTTTTTCTTTCTCTCTGATTCTTGGCATAAGTGGAAGATTGTGTGTCTAATGATTTTGTCTTTGGAAGACATGGAAGATCTTTACATATTTGGGTTTTTGATAACAGGATTTCTGCTGTTTGGATTAGGCAGTTACCTGACTTATCGTCAAATTCGTTTGATGTGTTCGGCGAATTACACTCAGACTTGTTACGGGAGCTGAATCGCAAGTTGGATGTGATCCTTTTACAGGACCGCAGGCTAAATTGTGGTTCCGGGACTCATGAATAATATGGGTTACATCTTGGAGAAAGTTGTTCGCTAGAATTAGGTGGAATGGTCCTGGAATTTGGCTGTTTGGATTCGCCATTGAGAAGTATCAGCAAGACTTTTCAAGGCAGACGGAAAACAAGTCTGCCTGACCCAAAACAATTATTGTTTTGTAAATTCTGGCTTCCCTGACAGTGGCCTTGGCTAGCTATCTTCCATTTCACCCCGGATTTTATGTAAACAAGATGCTCAGCCCCCTCCCTTGCCCAAGGACATCCGTGGATCTGCTCTGGGCCTGCTGATAAACATTTCATCACATTATCAAAGATAATGGCCTCTTTGACGTGATTCATGGACTTATCTGCAAACACACACACACATACACACACATCTGTCTCTCTACCTTTGCTGGGACTTTCCATTGACTTCTATACATTTCTACACCCTAACTACACCCTAACCCTAACCATTACCAGTATATACCTAACCCTAAACCAAACCTAAACTCAATTCACACCTTAGTCCTAAACCTAACCCCTAACCCAAAAACACAATTTCTCCTCGTGGGGACCAGGCTTTGGTCCCCACGAGGAGCAGTTGGTCCTCATAAGTTAGTATATGTTAGGATGTCCTCACGATGTAGCAAATACAAGTCCACACACACACACACACACACACATACAACACAAACACACCGTCTCTCACCATCTTTAATCACACACATACTCATTTTCCACCGTCTCTGCCTCATCTTTCTCACTTCACTCCCTCCCTCCCCTCCTTCACTACCTTAGTTAGTAATTCTTGTGTTGGCTGTTAGTGGGCCTTCTGGTATTATTAGAAAGTCTTTTGTACCATTAGTTTAGCATTGTCATGTTTCAGTTTATGTTAGCTTTTACATTTAGTTTAGTTTAGTTTATCTTAGCTCATATTTTAGATATTGTTAGATTCCTAATTGTTGTTTAGTTCAGCTTTAACTTCATCATGATTTTATTTAATTATTTTAGTTACTATTTTGACTGTCTTCATATGTTTAGATATGTTTAGTTTCCTGATTTTACTTAGGTCATCCTATATTTTATTTAGATTATACATGTTTTATCTCTATATTTGATTATGATGTTTTTATTATGTTTGATGTTTGCTGTATTTGATTCTGTACCTGATTGTTGTTTCTGTGTTGTAAAGCACTTTGAATCGCCTTGTTGCTGAAGAGTGCTATATAAATAATTTTCACTTCACTTCACTTCAGGTCCCAATACAAGTTTTAAGCACCCCACAGTCCATGTTTTAAAAAAAGAACAAAAAAAAAACAGAACATTGCCCTTGGTAAAATATAAAAAATATGCTTCTCTTGAACACTTGCAACAGATACACACACATCCATCCCATTTATTTTCTTTACCTGTTTTTTTTGTGGAAAGTAGCAGGAAACGGGTGGCTGTCCCCAGCATTCATTAGATAAGAGGCGGAGTCCACCGTCCATCACAGGGACACATGGAGACAAATGAGACAAACAGCTTGATACAGTTTAGCGTTGCCAATTAACCTAACATGCATGTTTTCGGACTATGAGAGGCAGGAAGAATCCACACATGCAGAACATGCAAACTTCACACAGACGAGTCGCCTTCCTGCTATGAGGCGAAAGCTTTAACCACTATTCCACAATGCCACCATAAACACACACTACCTGCCCATGTTGTGTAATGTCTTTTTTATTATTATGTTCATGATTCATTTCAGAAAACGAATTTGCAATCTAATATATATATATATATATATATATATATATATATATATATATATATATATTATTTTTCCTTTATTGGATATTATTACTTTATTTTTTAAAACATAATTGACATTCACAGCCATACAGAAATTTTAATGATTTTAATGAAGTTAGTACACATGCTGACAAATTCATATATGCAGATCCAAATAAAAGGTGTCAACAATTCAAATCAGAGAGAAATTTAACTTTCTAACATTCTTTCACTGCAAAAGTACAAATTGTTTAAAACATAAAAAAGGTTATTTGACATCAAAAACAAAATGTTTCAAAATTTTTACAACTGAGCTTTTTTGTAGCTGTTGTAATAAAAATAGGAGACAATGATTTATTACAGCAACTGTGTCATTAGGCCTGATGATGTTACAGAAAACAGTTCAGCCTCCTTCTTTCTACATTTATCTTTAACAAAGTCTCTTCTACCCTGCGCTGTCACAGCAGCGCCCACCAGCAGCAAGAAGCAATAAAAGCAACAGAACAGAAAGTACTGTATTTTCTGCACTATAGGGCGCACTGGATTATAAGATGCACTGTCCATAAGTGGTCCATTTTTGAACTTTTATCATATATAAGGCGCACCGGACTATAAGGCGTGTGCACGTCCCAATTTTTGTGACTTGGCGCAGACCACGCTCCATTCAAAATGGAGGATTTTGGTGCTCTAGCGGAGCTGGTTCACCTGTATCAGCGTTTTTATGATCCCTCTATGAGAGATCACAGAGATAATCAAACGATTCAAAACTCATGGAAGGATAATGCACAGACGTAAGCGTCAACTATAAACGCCTCCACCGCTCCCTCAGGTCCGTAAGCCGTGGGTGGAGCCATGTGCGACTATAACTGAGCCTTAATGCTGCAAGCGGTGTGGCTTTGTAGTTTACCAAAGTTGTACTAAAAAATCAAGACTTCATACATATATAAGGTGCTCCGGATTATAAGGCTCACTGTCGTTTTTTGAGAAAATTGAAAGCTTTTAAATGCACCTTATGGCCCGGAAAATACAGTAAATGCATTCGCTGTTTAAATCTAAGAACACAAGATTAAGTTCATTTTGAAAACATCAATGCAACAATATCAAACACTAAGTTATGTAACAAAACAAACTTTGAATCTGATTTTTCACATGAAGAAAAACAAGTATCAGAAGCTTTATTCCACATTTTATACCAGATAAATAAGCTTGTCAATGCTTTGCTATGACTAACTTTTTTTGTGATAATGGCACCTGTAGTTAAAAAAAAAAAAAAAGACCTAAAGGATAGTGATAAATACAAAGATGGGTAAAAGTGAATATACTAACTGAGATGCTGTACCACCAGTTTTACTTTTTGTTGAATGATTCCTTAATGCTTGCTTTAGCATGTTTATTTTTTATTTTCCTCCAAGAAGAAGGAATCTCAGCAAGTTTTGCATTGTATGCTTTCGCAAAGTTCCAGTTGTACTTTCGCATCACGTATTTCCAGTAGTCTGATGCCTGAAGGCTCACATCTGGAGGGATATGCCAGTCAGGGAAAATTTCCTTGTAATGCTTGAAAGGATGGGGCTCATTGTTTGTAGCACTGCAGCGAAATGTCTTGTCACTGATCACAAGAGAAGAGCAAATGTCAGTGACAAGTTTTTTGGATTCAGTCCATCTGTATCTACCAAAAGCCTGTGGTCGATGCAGTGAAGCAAAGTGTTCAGTGTGTTCTCTTCCTCCTGCATCACAGGGAACTCCACAGAACGGACACTGTTTGCCACAACCAATCACTCTGTTGAAAAGCTCGTTCTGAGGGTTCATCTGAAGATGTGCGAGTTTTGTTTTAAAGCATGTTTTTTTAAACTTCTTTTTAAGAGTTTTTGCCATGTCATTCAATGACTTTATGAGCCAGTGAGCAAACTGTTCCTGGTCAGCATTGTTCAAGATCATGAAGGCACCAAGAGCATCCTGGGAAATCACCAGTTTATCATCAAGTTCTTTGCAGATATTTTCAACAAATGTCTTCAGGCTGTCACTCTCGTTTGCTTTCGACTTTTCAATTGCATCGTTTATGCTATCAATTCGTGACTGAACATGTCTGTCCTCAAACTCACCAATTGTAGACACCTTTGAAAAGTGCTTCTTTATTCTGTCGGATATCTGTAATTTTACATAATCTTCATATGAGCAAATGTAGCTCTTATAGTTTTTGAAGTGTTTCCTTGACAGGAGATTCAGTAAAATTGAATACTGGAAGGACATTCTTGTGCTGAACTCCTCTCTTTTCATCATTTCATCAACTATATTAGGACCCAGAGATCGATTGACAAAGTCTTCAACAGCAGGTTTCAAGCACTGGTTGGTGAATTCTTCAGCTTTCTTCTGGCACTGGTCTCGTTCATGGAACACATCTTTAAAATCTGCACAGAACTTTTCCTTGTTTTTCTGCAGACATCTGTAGGGATCATTTTCTTGTATGAAATATTGATGCATGATCTGAAACATTCTGGCAGCCTGTCCACAGATGTGCTGTTTTAGAGAAACTTCAAACTCAATGTCTGTCTTAAGGTCTTGATTGTTTTTCAAATTTCCATCAATGATATGCAGGATTTCCTGAATGTAAGTGTTGTGGTAATTGTTTTTTTTTTTCATTTTGTCAGCTACAAACTCAGTGCATGAATTTATGATGTTCTTTGCCATTTTTTGAACAGCCATTACACGATCTTCATTGTAAAGCCATTTGTTTACTGTATGTATGACTTTACTGTAAAGTCCTTCAGCTGAGTATTTGAAAGGCTCCAACCCAAAATTCTCAAGATTTTTTTCACTCAGCAACTGACATGCACGACTCCCTCTGTGTGACAGATTGATTCTTAAACAGTGTGATACACTGTCGAAGACATTTATGGGCTTCATTTCAGTGAAAGACATTCTGTTCACTGTTTCAGTCCACATTTTATTAAATTCTTCATCCAGCTCTGAATCTGTCATCTGAACTTTTTTCTTTCTACATTCATCAATTAATTCACAAACTGCTTTCTCAATTTCTTTTGTATAATTTGCTCTGATTTTGTCAAGTTCTTTCATTCCCTGTTTGATGTCAGCTGCTGCTGTGAGCTGGTTAACAACAGAGCTTTGCATTTCTCGTCGAAGGCTCTTTATGCTGTTTGAGAATTCTTCCCTGTATTTCTCAACCAGATAAACATGACCCTCTGTTTGCTTGAAGTATTCTATCAGATTGTTAAGTAGCTTTGTCTCCCATTCAGACAGCTCTGTGATCGCTTCACTTTTCAACTGAGTGATGAATTCTCTCAGGTCAGATAATTCAGATTTTGTTGCAATGGTTCCAAAATTGGAAATTCTTGTTTCTGCATTGGTAACCCAGGTGTACATTGCTTTTTTGAACTCCCACTCCCATTTGTTGAATTCTGCACAGAGCTTCATGTATGCATCAGCTACCAGGCTGTTTCTGAAGCTGAAGATGAAGTTTTCATGTTTTACTGCAGTCCACAGGCTGCTCATCCACTCTCTAAACTCCAGGATATTATTAGA
>NC_051436.1:4146596-4160339 GCF_001649575.2 Kryptolebias marmoratus | reverse complement strand
GCGGGACTCCAGAAGCAGCCGACAGGTACCGGCAGTCCAAGCGGCATGCAGCTCGGGTGGTCGCTGAGGCAAAAACTCGGGCATGGGAGGAGTTTGGAGAGGCCATGGAGAAAGACTTCCACATGGCTTCGAGGAAATTCTGGTCCACCATACGGTGTCTCAGGAGGGGAAAGCAGTGCAGCACCAACACTGTTTATAGTGGGGGTGGTGTGCTGCTGACCACGACTCGGGATGTCGTGGGTCGGTGGGCGGAATACTTCGAAGACCTCCTTAATCCTACCGGCACGTCTTCCAGTGAGAAGGCGGAGCCTGGGGACTTTGGGTCAGGCTCTCCAATCTCTGGTTCTGAGGTCACTGCAGTGGTAAAAAAGCTCCTCTGTGGCAAGGCTCCGAGATTCATCCAGAGTTCCTTAGGGCTCTGGATGTTGTAGGGTTGTGTTGGTTAACGCAACTCTGCAATAGTGCGTGGACATCGAGGGCAGTTCCCCTGGATTGGCAGACCGGGGTGGTGGTCCCCTTATTCAAAAAGGGCGACCGAAGAGTGTGTTCCAACTAGAGGGATCACACTCTTAAGCCTCCCTGGTAAGGACTATTGGGGGGTTCTGGAGAGGAGGGTTTGTCGGATAGTCGAACCTCAAATTCAGGAAAAGCAGTATGGTTTTCGTCCTCGTCGTGGAACACTGGACCAGCTCTATACTCTTAGCAGGGTCCTTGAGGGTGCATGGGAGTTTGCCCAACCAGTCTACATGTGTTTTGTGGACTTGGAGAAGGCGTTCGACCGTGTCCCTCGGGGAATCTTGTGGGGGGTGCTCCGGGAGTATGGTGTACCAGGCCCTTTGATACGGGCTGTTAGGTCCCTGTACGACCGGTGTCAGAGCTTGGTCNTGCATTGCCGGCAGTAAGTCGGACTCGTTTCCGGTGAGAGTTGGACTCCGCCAAGGTTGCCCTTTGTCACAGATTCTGTTCATAACATTTATGGACAGAATTTCTAGGCGCAGCCAAGGTGTCGAGAGGATCCGTTTTGGTGCATCTCTGCTTTTTGCAGATGATGTGGTCCTATTGGCTTCATCAGACCGTGATCTACGGCTTTCGTTGGAGCGGTTCGCAGCAGAGAGTGAAACAGCCGGGATGAGGATCAGTGCCTCCAAATCCGAGGCCATGGTCTTGAGCCGGAAAAGGGTAAAGTGCCTTCTCCGGGTCGGGGAAGATGTCCTTCCCCAAGTGGAGGAGTTTAAGTATCTCAGGGTCTTGTTCACAAATGAGGGAAAAATGGAGCGGGAGATCGACAGGCGGATTGGTGCAGCGTCTGCAGTGAAGCGGCCACTGTACCGATCTGTCGTGGTGGAGAGAGAGCTGAGTCAAAAGACAAAGCTCTCGATTTACCGGTCGATCTATGTTCCTACCCTCATCTATGGTCACGAGCTTTGGGTAGTGACCGAAAGAGCGAGATCGCAAATACAAGCGGCTGAAATTAGTTTCCTCCGCAGGGTGTCTGGGTGAGATAGGGTGTGAAGCTCTGTCATCCCGGAGGGACTCAGAGTAGAGCCGCTGCTCCTCCACGTCAAGAGGAGCCAGTTGAGGTGGCTCGGGCATCTGATTGGGATGCCTTCTGGACGCCTCCTTGGTGAGGTGTTCCGGGCACGTCCCACTGGGAGGACAACCATACGCACTACATCCCACTTTCAACTAAGGACATATTGACCAGAGTCATGGAAAAGAATTATATGAACAGCAACTATTAATTATTATTACAGTGCACATTGTGTCTTTACAGCAGTGTATTTAAAGAAATGCAAACATAAACATATGTTGATTATCAAACTTTTATCAAAGCATTTACCACTTCAGAAACAAATAACATCTTATGTTAGTTAGCCGTGTTTAGTTGGCAGCGTTCGAACTGAACCACGTCAACGTTTTGAAGCAATCTATCAATAAAGACGCCACACCATGGAAGCAAAGCGAGCAAGTTGAAATGCGCTTCAGAAGCTTCCTTTAGTTCCCATTCCAAACAGTAGGTGTCACTACAGAGAAATAACACCACTACACGGCAGGGAAGTCAGCAAAAGTTTACAGTATTTAAGAGTATTTCCTTCATACTCAAATGAAACTGTAATTTAAACTTATTTACTTACATCTGGGATTAAATTTGCTGAGATTTTTTTAAGGACAGCGATCAAAGTGACTGTTGCTATTTTTGAATATGAATAGAAAACCTTATTGTCCAACCCTAATGTGTGGGAAGAAAAAAAAAGCCTCTATCATGGTCTGACTCAGAGAACAAGTTCTCCAGGTAAAAATATTTTAATTACTTTCCTTTTATTTGTTATTTAACAGTTTATTTGCGTTTGTGCAGGTGTCTCAACAAGCTTACTTGTTTTGTCGTGCTGCATTTCTTCAGGAGCCTGGAGGTTTTCCATTCTTGGATCCTGGTTGCTCTGTGTTAGGTTGTCTGTTTTTCTTGTTATGTGTATATTTTCTGCCTCTTTGCAGTTGATCACAGTGTGGATCTCCACCTCACCAACAGGAGTGTCCAGAGGCTGAGTCACAAACTCAGTTCTGACATTAAACACGGATGTTGTCACATGATGGCAAGCAGCTGTAGAAACAAACATAAAAACTGAACAAATGTTAATAAATAATAAAGCAGCTCATAAATGTAATATTCTGGATATCTGCTGAAACAAAGCATTAACTCTGATCTTTCCCACCTGTATCAGTCTGACAGGCAGGACATGTTGACAGGTTCTCCTCTACTTCCTCACAGTAGAACTCAACAAATGAATCTTCATCACTGTTTCCCTTTTGATAAAAGAGTAAAAAAAAAAAGTAAGAATCTCATACAAACATGTTTACCGATCTCAGAATAAATATAATCTTTTTATTTTATTTAGAACATTTACAGAGCAGCTGTGTACCTCCATTGTTGGTGAAGTGCCGACCTAAAAGCCTCACTAATGCTGATCGACAGTCAGCTTCTCTCTGAAAGTCATAAGAGACGAATGTTTCAGAACTTTATCAACAACATTCCTTCACTGCATCATTTAAGATATTTGTGTACCCTCGTACCCACCCTTTAAAACTCACAAAACTTACATTAAAAAATTTAAGTTTGAAACTGAAATTTAAAAAAACAGCAGGAGAAACTAGGAGTCATGGATTTTTTTGACAGTATATTGAATGTTAGTCACTCAGACTAACATCCTTAATGTACAAACAATAAAGAGCTAAAAAAGACAAGACAGGACAAAAAATAACAGCATAAACAGCCTACCTTTGCAGACAATCTTCTCGAGGACAAATGCTCTCATCGATCTTTCTCCATTTGTAGTTTTTACAACAATGATGTTGTCTGAATGAGACCAGCCTAAACTATGTTTGCAGAGCTGCTGGGTTGAAGAGGAAACTCCCTTTTAAAATCTGCTAAAATCACTTTCACTATTGGATTCAAGCTTTTGTTTACAGGAAATATAGCCATTTACAGGAAATGGTCTGATCGTTATGATAACTGCACAGATGTTTTTCAAGCTCGGTTGCAGATTTAAAACATTTTCACAGGTTTTAAGAAAATATGGCAAGATATCAAAGTAAAATCTGTAGCATGAAGAAGCAGCCCTTTTCCGTGACCTCTGACCTACAGTCATCTTTCACTAACTGTTCTGTAAAAAAGTTCATTCTGAGCTGAAGGAATCTTGATTTATTTGCGACACATGAATGTCCTAATTGTTATCAAACAAACAGCCTCAGGATTACCAGACTGCAGCACTGAACACATCAAATCAAATGAACACTGAAATCAACAAGATAAGCCAAAGGCATATTAAAAATTTCACAAATCCAACAACAAACAAAACTTGCTAAACGTCTGACTAGACATAGGCTACAGTAAATAAACTTTAACTGAAGGCCAGGCCATGAAGGTGGGTCACATTTTTAAAAATTAAAAGTTTTTATGTTTGAGAACACAAGGTCAAAGAATATTTGCTTAAAAGTTAACAATCTGTGTTTTAAACTGATTCAACATTGACTCAGTATGTTGAAAGAGGAAGTTTGAAACTGTTTTTTATTACTAATGTCAGGATAAAAATGTAATTTTAATGTTGAAAAGCTGCTTGTATTTTCAAATTATAGTGAGAATAAATAAAAAACAGTCTTATGTCATTTAAAAAAAGCATTTAATGATAAACGTAGACTTGATATGTTCAAACTTTGTCCACTAGATGGCACCAAAGCTCATTTTAAAACTTTCAGCGTATAATGACTTTATGAAATGGAGTTTATTTGTCCCAGTAAGACGCTAGAAGCACAGATGGTTCTGTCATAGTCTTCTTTTAGCAGTTTGAGGCAAACACAGATTATAAAATGAAGACTGGTCCAGAGATGACACTCGTTTCCACGCCACCCACCCTCTCCTCTGCAGCTCCGTCTTCTCCACTTTGCAGCCGTAGTAGTGAGGATCAACAATCAGTAAGTAGCTGCCCTTGTCCCCGGTGCACACCCCTAATATACCCTTAGAGGAGCTGTCCCTGTCTCCCCCCATCATAGCAGGAGACCCGTGTTTGTCAAAGTGCTGATGAAGCTCCTCCACTGCGACCTGCTCCAGCTCTGCCCCTCCACCTCGGACGTGCACCACCTTGCAGGGCACGTCGCAGAAACTGTCCAGCACCAGGGAGGCTTCAAATGTTCCTATCCACTCCCTGGAGCCCCGGAAGGAGGCTGGCTTGTCTCCCATGGCAACCAGGGCTCGCTGGATCTCCGGGAGGCTCGGTGCAGGTTTGTTGTGGTTCTTAAAAGGGGAGCAGTTACAGTAAATCCAGGAGGCCATGGTTTGGATAGTCCGGTACCCGCACCCCCAACCTCTGTCATCTTGTCCATCGCAGCCATAATGAAAGTAGAGATAATCTCCTTTTATCAGTGAGCATTTAACGGGAGCAGAAAGTGGATCAGGAAGACCAGTGTGTACATTTTTTAATAAAGTATCAGTCTCCTGAGGAATCCCCTTTTCTGCTCCACTGCCACCCCAGTCAATATGTTCATCCAGTCCTACATTTAATATATTTTTATCCATTCTTACAAACTGTTTCTTTGTTATTTTGGGTTTATTTTTTACTAATTAATTCCCGAAGTTCGGTGATACTTATCCGATAGTCCTCCGGTGCAACGGCAACAACGTTCCCTGCGGTGCCCTCACTCGGAAAACAGTTCCGCATTAGCAATAGTACTTCCGGTGTTGTGCCGAAAATTGCACTCTCGTCACAGGAAAAGCATTTCGAGGCGCTTGTTTTCGCACAAAATTTAAATAAAAGTAAAAAGTGACGAACTGACTCGTGCTTTTAGTGCCCAAAATGACATAGTTATCTAAAGTGTTTTGTTAGGATATAAAAAGTAGCTTATAGCAAACTAGGCTGCCAGACTACACTGTGCTATTTTTGATCAGGCAATAGTTATGGCTACACAATTCACACTATTTATCTAAACTACAGCCTGTACAGTATAGTAACAGGCTATATTGATGTAAATCCTAGAATTACGCTCTCAAATTTAAACAGAGGTAAAAGCGATCACGCATAATATACGTCGTTGGGTAAAAGATTTTCCAGGGGTCCTGACAGACAGTTTACCACAAAATGCGCCCCGATTTGCCTACGTGTATAAACATTAATGTATTGACATTAATGCATAATTGTGTTTATAACAGTAGTAAACAAATGCACGTTTCTGTAATCACTTTTGATTTTTATCTACCGCAATAATGAATTAAACTGACTTCAAATTCGCTGTTTCGAGCCGGGCTCCCTTCACGACACGGGGGACGTTTTTCGGCAGAACACCGCGCAGCGAAAACAACTTCCGGTTTGGTTTTCCGTGTGGAATAAAAACATGTCAGCGGCGAATTAAAGCAACTTTGGGACTTATATCTGCTTCCTATAGGTAAGTATTTCCTAAATTGGATGATTTATGGAAGAAGAGCTCGAAATGTTGACGCTTTCATTATGTTTAGTCGTTTTTCTTCTCTGGTTTTTATCAGCCACGACTGAGATAATCATCGTGCTTATTTTCGGTTCGAATATTGACATTCCTCTGTGCAAAAAATCATCCGAGCCAGCATGCACGTGAGACCTTAGATGATGAGATAATAAGCCTCATTAACCTTGTGATATTTTACTGGTGTTATTTTATTTTAACTATGTTGCCTCGGAGAGGTTAAAAGGCTCTGTTTTGTGTCCTACATCATAACAAACCTATGATTTTTGTGCACTTGAACAATATCTAATTTAAAGATGCTTTCTGAGATTTTGATCACCCTTCAAAGATTTCTCAAAATTTAGAGATCAGACAATAAATTCAAAATGTGTGTTTTTAAAGCAGATTAATGTGGGCTGTTGTAATTAATCTAAGTTTTATTCATTTTTTTCCAGCAGCTTTCTCTTCGTGGCCTTTATCAAAGATCCACAGAGACGCTGAGAAACATGACCGAGCCACGAAACCCTGGGATGTCCTCCGTTCCCCAGATTAACCCAGCGCACACCGAGTCCAGCTCCCCGGCTGTCGAGATGGATCCGGTGGAGTACACCCTGAGGAAGCGCCTGCCCCGGAAACTTCCGAAGAGGCGGAACGACGTCTACGTTAACATGAAAACCGACTTCCGGGCTCAGCTGGCGCGCTGTCAGAAGCTCCTGGAGGGCGGAGGTCACAGGGAGATCTGCGTGCACGGCCTGGGTCTCGCCATAAACAGGGCCATCAACATAGCCCTTCAGCTGCAGGCCAGTAGTCAGGGAGCGCTGCAGCTGGCCGCCAACACCTCCACGGTGGAGCTCGTGGACGACTTGGAGCCCGAAGATCCCGATGAGGCCGGGGAGCCGATGACACGTACTCGTAACAATTCAGCCATTCATATCAAAGTTTTCTACCCTGACCCTCAGTGACCCAAACCGAGGTGTTTCCTGTGTATCCTGCAGAAATTTTGAGTCCTTGTTGTCTTTTATTTTGGTTGTTTTTGTTATAATAAACCTATAGACCCCAAAAAAAGGTCTTTTATGTAAGAACCCATGATCACAGCATGTAGAAGCTTCATAATGAAGGTTTTGAAATTTCTTGTGTTCACTAGTGAACTATTTTGGAATCCTCCCTAATGGGAAGCTTTTGTTTTTGCCATGAGTTGTTTTTGCATTCTCGTCTTCACCAGGTGAACCTCGAACATCTAACATTTGTTAATGTGTGTATTTGTTCCACACGTTCAGCTACGGTTGTGTTTGCTTTCAGTGCCCAGTAGCTTGCATGTCCTTGAACAAGGAGAAAACAAACATGAATCTTCTGATTGTGTTTGCAGTGGGTGCTGTTGCGCTTAATGTCCACTAGAGTTCAGTGTTTCGCTCCTGTGATTGTACCCAGATGTTATCTCTCAGCAGGCAAACTTCAACGGCAGCATTTACCAACAAAGTATTCTCAACCTGTTTACAGTGTAGGGTTCAGATATGGGTCATCACATAAACAAATGCATGTATTTGTTTATTGGATTCTTTAAGGTTGTTTTTTGGTGTTTGTTTAGTCAGAACCGATATGTTTGAAGATTATGTATTTGATTTCAAAGAAAAACAAATAAAATAGCTTCAATCTACAACCCCAGTTCCAAAGAAGTTGGGCCATTAACTAAAATGTAAATAAAAACAATGCAATGATTTCAAAATCTCATAAACCCATATGTTATTCACAATGGAACTCAATTAACATATATTAAAATTAAGAAATTGTACCCTTTTTCTTAGAAAAAATGGAATTTTGGATTTTATGGCAGCAACACATCTCAAAAATGTTTAAACAGGGTCATCTTTACATCTGTGAAGCGTCCTGTCTTCGTTTAACAACAGTCTGTAAACGTCTAAGACCTGAGGAGAGCAGCTGCTGGAGGTTTTAGAGGGAATGTTGTCCCATTCTTGTCTGATGGAGGATTCTCGCTGTTTAGCAATCCTGAGTCTTCTTTGCTGGACGGGAACGCGTTGTTTTAAAACCTGTTTTGCATTCATGATGTGTATTTTGTCCAATGCAGAGGCACAGATGCACCCCTATACCATCAGAGAGGCAGGGTTTTGAACTGTGCGCCGTTAACAGACTGGATGGTCTCTTTAGTGCGGAGGACGTGGCGTCTGAGGTTTCTGGCCACAGAACAGTTCTTTTCGCCTCGGTCCGTTTTAAATGAGCTGAGCCCGTGCAGTGATGTCCAGAACAGAACCAGACCCGTTTTTAAAGCAGTGGCCCCTGAGGGCCCCAAGATACAAACATCCAAAATTGACTTTCCACCTTGCGCTTTGACTTCAGAGATTTCATTGAAATCTTTTGAGGATATTATGATCTCTAGATTTACTGTTGAGGAACATTATTCTAAAATTGGTCCATTATTTTTAGACACAGACTGGTGAACCCCTGCTCGTCTGAGAGATCCAGCCTCTCTAAAATTCTCCTCTTTTATACCCACTCCTCTCTCTGACTTGTTGGCAGATAGTTGCAAAAAGCTCCTCCAGCTGTTTAATTTATACACTAACTTACAACATTTTGCTACCATAAAATTCAAAATTACTTAAATTTTTCCTGGAAATGGTACAATTTCTTATTTTCAACAGTTGATATGTTTACTATGTTCCACTGTGATCAAAATAAGGGTTTATGAGATTTGCAAATGTTTGCATTCTGTGTTTATTTACATTTTAGACAAAGTCCCAACTTTTCTGCAGCTGGGATTGTATATTTCTTTGAACATAATTTCTGCAAACATGGCAGAAAAAAAGACTGGATAACAGCATGCATTAACTGTTTGCTCTGTAGATGTTTGTTTTTTCAACCCAACGGCTCTTAGTGACAGAAATAAAGGACAAAATGAACAAACTTCCCGTTGTTGTTTCCATCCATCCTTTCTTTATCCAAGCACAATATTTTTGTATTTAAATAGTGAAACTTTTGCAGCAACGGAACAAAACAATACAAAAAAACAGGAAAGAAAACGGACAAACATCCTCAAAAACATCTTGCGCTCGCATAGCAAAATATAAAAACACTGAAAACAACAAGATCGGACACTTAATGAACGTAAAAGAGTCGAGCATCTTTTTAAAAAGTTCCCAGGACGAGAAGTCTGCCTGTTTTCTGTTTGGTGATGAGCGGCGGAGGAAGGGAAAAAGCAGTGCTAACGTCAGGTTCTGGAAAACTATTTGCAATCACGGCACCACAGGATGTTAATTGTAAATTTTTCCGAGACGGGATGAGTGTTGGGGTCAGACAGAAACTACAACACAGATAACAGGCTCGCCGTTCTCATGTAACCCTCCACAGCTACAAATGAAACTAGAATCAGCACTTAAGGCCTCTGTTCTTGGAGTAAGTGTAACACAGATGTCCAAATAAGCACTTTAAACAAAAAAAAAAAGGAAGAGCAGCTTGACATTATAAATCATGAGAGTATCCTTGCATGTGTGCAAATGTTCAGTGGTACAAAAAGTGAACATTAAACTGTAACTAAAGACTAGAGCCTGAAAGTAGAAAATCTGTATAAATAGTTATTACACAACTTAAAATAATAGAATACCTACAGTTCCAAAAGACAAGAATATTATTTCTATGAGGCATAGTTGAAAACTAGTAAAGACATGTAGAATGAAAACCCTCGCCTCACAGTCTTCAGATTTTCAGTTGCAATCAATATTTTCTTGGTGTTTCAATATAGAAAGATGAGTGTGGGGGGGGGGGTCAAACCCCTTGAAAACAAACACAATCAACTCACTCACACAAGTACATCCACGCAGAAAGTGCAAGAGCGTGCCCGTAGAACAGCTATTGGAGCAGTGCTTTCCAAAGGCATCGTTTTGGTCACTGTGTGCTTCAACACGTCCACGAGACACGTCTACGTTCCAAGGTGCAGTCATCTCCCGTCCATCCACAGCCTTCCCTGGAACCGTGGGGGGGGGGGGGGGGGGGGGGGGGACTCTTCCCACACTGCATCCGGCAGCCATCATGTGGGTCAACAGTGTCACGCTCCTCCACGAGCCTTTGGAAACACAAGTTACTTTTGCCCGAGGAAGTAGGCCATTCAGCCGATCAGCTGACGTTTTGCCGACAAGCCTGCGCGTCCATGAGGAGGAGGTGCACTTTCCCTCGCAGGAAGTTGACGTGAACCTGAAGCAGTTCCGCTGCCGAGGACACCTGCCACGTTCCCTGGAGTCCCGCCGCACTGGCTGGTGGAGTATATTCCTGGAAGAGAATACAAGGAAACGCGGTGACATTATGCACGAGTCCACATACAGACAGTTCATTCGGTTTGTTGATCTACGAGCGCTCGGCTCAAACTAGATTGACTTCAAAGGTTGTATTGTCACAACATGCAATCGAAGAACAAGCGTGCACAGTGGTAGCAGTACTTACAGCATCTTCATGAAAAGGCTTACAGTTTCAAAGCATGTCTCATGATTTCCCTCGACTGCAGTTCCCCAAGAAAGCGTCATTATTCTCTCTTAAGAAATTATTAAATAAATATGGCTGAGCTCTAACAGGAACAAAAAAATCCACCCTCTTTCAGTCCTAAGGTTTTACGTACCAGGTTATAATAAAACCTGGCTATTACCAGGTTGTAAAATGATTCCAATCTGGCCTGAAGTGTTCAACGCCAAGGAGGGAAGACATCAGGAGTTACTTTAGACAAGGGAAGGGTTAAAGTTCCTTTCCAAACAATTTAGAGTCCAATATTTTAAAGAGGTAAAAATTATTCACAAGCTGAAAACATTTAAGACAGCTGTCAATCTTCCCAGGACTAAAAGTCCAATCATATTCCCCCCCAAAGTCAGACTGGGCAACAAGCTCAAGAGCTGCATCTTCGACTCTACGGGTCTCAGCATGTTACTGTGAGAGTTCATGACAGGACAATTAGAAAAAGACTAAACAAGAATGGTTTGCCTGGAAGGCTTTCAAGGAAAAAGCCTCTTTTCAACAACGTGGCAGAACGACTTCAGCAAGTAAAGTTTCATCTGAATGAGCCTCGTGACTTTTGGAACAATGTCCTTTGGACAGATGAGACCAAAATAGAGAGGTTTAACCATAAGGCACAGCACCAAGCACAGGATATCAGCACAAACACCTCATACCAACTGTGAAGTACGGTGGTGGAGGGATGATGGTTTGGGCATGTTTTGCAGCCACAAGACCTGGGCACCTTGCATTCATTGAGTCACCCATAAACAGAGTCAAACATGAGGCCATCTGTCCGACAGCTGAAGCTTGGACCAGACTGGGTCATCATGCAACAACAATCTACAACAGAACGGCTCAGCAGAAAAGAACCAAGAGGTGCAGCAGAACCCCAACCTGATGGACATGCTGTGGTGGGACATTAAGAGAGATGTCCAGAATCAAACGTCTGCAAACCTCGATGAAATTAAGCTCTGCTGTAAAGGAGAGTGGGCCAAATTTCCCCTACAACCATGTTGAGACACTGATAAAGTCTGACAGAAAATGCCTCCTCGAGGTTTTTCTTTGCTGCTAAAGGAAGTTCTACATGCTTTTCTGCTTTGGTTTAATTTTGATTCAATAAATGATAACAAATGATGGTGGGGTCTGTTTTTGTACACTTGAGGTTAGATTTGAACCATTTTAGAACCCGGTTAAGACCAAACAAATGTTTATTATGTCCGGTTTGTGAAACCCAAGAACTGAAAGAGGGTGGATTGTTTTCCTTCTTATGATTGTATGATTTAGCACAGAGCTTCTCCCTCCAGCTTCATCAATTTACTGCATATGTGGGTCATTCTGCAACCTTGTGTGGCATTTACTTTGCTGGCTGCTGCCTCCAGCCTCACACTTATTATCTAGTGGACCTCTCATGGCTTGTAAATTCCACTTCATAATCTTTCCCCCCCTCTCGATTGTCCTGTCAGCTATTTCCCTAACATTTGGACCGTCATCAGACGCCCTGTATGGTTTGGAAAAGCAGATGTAACCTTTTAAATCCATTTCTAATGTGTAGTACATGGACCTCCTTTGCTTTACATGTGCTTGATTTGAACTTTTGACCATTCAGAATCAAAGATTTACTAGATCTTTGATACTAACAGACAAAAACAATGAGCTAGTTTAAGTGAAAAACCTGATAAATGATCAATTTAACCTCTTGTGTCTTTTTCCAATTTTCCCCAAAGATGAGACCAGATTCTGTGGATCAGCAGTATTTATCTTAGTTTCAGCAGAAGGCTGTTCGAACAATTACAGTTTGAAGAATCAGGGAGAACATTTTCATTGTGACCTGACACATAAAACCCTAGAAATAAAAGACATAGACATGGGTAATACCTCCTCTAGTGAGACCTGAGATGCCCCCCAAAATATGAGAAGTAGCAAACGAATTGTCGATTATTTATGGCTGTAATTACACAGACAACATTAATAGAGACAGCTGTGTTTTTGTTTTGACTAAAACTTGGCTCCAAAGCAACATCTCTGACTCTGCAATAAAGCTGACATCCAAACATCCTTCCGTCCAAACAGAAATGCAGAACGCTCCAGCAGGATCTGAGGAGGTCAACTTTGATTAACATCAACAACAAGTGGTGGAGCAAGAGTGTAATTATTACAACTCATTGTTCACAACTGTTCCTTGGACTGGGTGTACACTGACATTAAAGAGGGTTACAAAGTACCATCTGAAGGACTCAGATCGTATTTCTGTTCTGCTTTATCCAGCACATAAAACGATACTGAGACACAGAAAGGCTAGATTCAAGTCTGGCGAAGGGATGCATTATGTCCAGACTGCTTTGCAACTTATGACTCGAAAAAGAGAAAACTTGTTGCAGTGATCTCCTCAGGGGTATTAATGAAGGGTGATGTGAAAGTCATCAGCAACTGCAGCACTCGGCCAAACCAGAAGCTTTGGATGAAATTAAAGGATTCGGAAAGGGATGTAAGGCTAAACTAAAATACTCAGGGGGAAAACAAAATCAAACCAAGTCTGTGAGTCCAGGTGCAAGAAGCACATTACTAAATTAATACTTGTACATTTTGCTGACTCTTGATTGAATCCATGCAATGCAAACCCAAATCGTGAGCAAATTATTGCTGTTCTGAAAGGGTGGGGAGGTCTTCATCCACCAGGCAGGTGCTTATTGGAGCCCATGGCTGCTGATTGTTGAGATAAATTGTAAGGAGTAGGTTTGTTGCATCACCTGCTCCTTTCTAAAATGACTGAAGAAGCTTTCAACAAAACGCTAATCAGTATTCAAACTTTTGCATGCTTTATCCTCATTTTTTGCATTGAAAACTGTGTTTAAATAAATTTTAGAAGTTGTTGGTTTTCTCAAATGCACAGCTGGTAAACATGTGTGCCTGAATTCGTCCCTGAAACACACCAACTCACCTGAATGTTGAGACTTCGCAGCACAGCGTTTATGCTGAGCAGGTTTCTGACGCTGTTGTCTATGTGGTTGTGTAGCTCCGTGTTTGTCATCGACGTCCGTAGTAAGTTGAGGGCCTGTTGTAAAAGCCACAAGCCCGTCTGAACTTCCTGAGCTTGCTCCAGTGCCTTTTCCAAAAAGATAAACAGAGGCAGAGAGTTGAAGTCTCATTTTGGAACTGATAAGGATCAAAGGATGTAGGAAGTAATCAGCTCTTCCGTTAGAAATTAACTGGAGTCACTGGCCCTCAAAAAAAAAAAAAAAAAACGGACACAATGACAGAGACATATAGAGTTCCTAAAAAGTACTACATGCA
>NC_051436.1:4137689-4146496 GCF_001649575.2 Kryptolebias marmoratus | reverse complement strand
AAAAAAAAAAAAAAAAACGGACACAATGACAGAGACATATAGAGTTCCTAAAAAGTACTACATGCAAAACAAAGTCTACACAGTAAAATGAGGCAAACATCTTTGTTTAACCAACGGATTTCAGCAACTTACAGTTTTCTTTTCCCAGTCGTCAAAGTTGACAGTGGTTTGGGGTACAGACACAGATGCTGACAGATCACATCCTTCTCTACATGACTTCTAAGGAAACATAACAAGGACAATATTCAGAGCCATCCTACTTAACTGTATCTAAACAATTAACAAGGATTATCCAAGGGGGGTGATAACTGCAGCATCCTGCCCATGCATTTAGTCCGGTTCGTCTTGCACGCACTGCATACATTTTCCTCTCACCATAGCGACTTCTGCGTCTCGTGCTTCCTGGATGAAATGGTTCAGGACCCTCAGGTCACAGATTGGCCTCAGCGGGGATAGCAGGCCTGGACGGGTCCACTCCAACACTATCAACAGCAAGGCAAACAGTCCTGCACACAGACATGCAAAACACAGAAACTCAGCATTATTAAAATGAATAAAAAACACAAGAAAACAGTATCCTTCTCATTTGAACTGCATGTCTTACTGGTATAAGATAACTCATGTAATAAATGAGACATATTTAAGATAAACCATACTCTTTCTGCTTTCATGCCTAATGGTTTGGATGTGCAGTGTGTTATGATGGTGATATGAAGTCTTTAACTGGATTATTTAAACAAAACTATGGGGAAAATCACCTTAATTCACATTTCTTTATAGGAGGCTTATTTTTAGACATTTTTAGAACCTCGTGCTAATAATACATGAGCTCCTAAGGAGAAGATTCTTGGATTCAGAGAGCCAACATCTTCCTGATAAAGAATTAAACCTTTCTAACATTCATACGCGGTGGATTTATGACCTCGAATCAGCCCTAACTGGTACTCAGCTTGCTGACAAAGGTGATGTTTGCTGATGTGATTATTAACAAACGGAAAAAATATATAAAATGACAATCTCTCTCAGTCTGGAGCTCCATGCAAGATGTTGCCTCATGGTGAAAATAATGATGGGAAAAGTGAGGAATCGGCCCAGACCTCCACACGAGGAGCCTGTTAATGATCTGACTGACCACTGGGGTCAGAATAGACTAAAATCTTGCAGCACCCACAGAGTCCACATGTGCTTTTGTGACCAGGCACAAAAATAGATGCAAAATTTGATGTCTAATTTAGCCAACGGACATCTAATTGATTCAGAAAAGGTTTTGGGGAAAAGTGCTGTGTTCAAATGAGACGAAAATGGACCTATTTGGCATCAACTCAACTCGCCATGTTTGGAGGAAGAGAAATCCTGAGGAACACCATCCTCACAGTCAAACACAGGGGGGAAAACAGGTTTTGGAGCAGTTTTTCGACCAAGGGTGCAGGAGGATTTTACTGAATTGACAAGGCCAATGGACAAGGCTTTGAGTTGCCTAGAAGCAGCTAAAAACCTAAAGGTTTTAGAGTTTCTTTAAAGAGGAGTGGGTCAAAATCCATCCTGAGCTGTGTGCAAACCTACAAGATCAAATACAGGAAACTTGGAATCGCTGCCAACAAGGCTTCTTTGCAAAGTACTAAGTCATGTTTTGTTTGGGGATCAAATCCTTTTTTCACTAAATGATTTGAAAATAAATTTGTAACTCTTATAGAATGGGTTTTATTTCATAATCTGTAGTTAATGTGTCTTTCTCCAAAACTGAAACTACCATAAAAATTATAACCGTTCATTTTTTTTCTTTTTTTTTGTAGGTGAACAAACTTTCCATAGTGTCCAATCAATATTTCCTTTACTGTGTTTGCAGCTCAAAGATCACTCTTTCACAAACAGTAGTCCAAGCAGTTTTGTCAGATATTTCCCTCCATAAATGTACACACACTGCATTCCTAGCCGGGGATTTTCTGAGTCTGTAACATGTAAAGTCAGCACGAATGATTCAGCACAATAAAGCAGTTTCCTTTTAAAGCACCACGTGATATCTCTGACTATGATCAGAAAACCGTGACAGTGCAGGAAAGACCTTGTTTGAACCTCGACTTAAACGGGAACATTACTTTATCTTGTTTAGAAAGACAAACTTTATTTCAAAGCTTATCTTAATTGTGGACCGTCCTCTGAAGGCTCTGCACATTCTGCCAGGAGTATCACTGGACCGAGAGGTTTCACTCTGGGTCATGTGGGCTCACAGCCTCGCTCCTCTCTGCCACATGCTGAATGCATTCTTTCACACCAGCCCGGCTGCGTGACGCAAAAAGCACGATAAAAAGTCCAGATGATCCTTCCAGGCCGACGGAGCGGCAGATACAGGTCAAATAAAGGTCTCAGACTCTGGCATAACGCTTTAAAATTTAATTCATGTCGCAGGTTTGCCGTCACAGGAAGAAAACTACTATTGATCCTGCAGGGGTCAAAGGTATAATGAGCTTAACCTCCATGCCCCCTGCTTGCAATGCCAGTGTCATGGAAGAGATTTGAAGTGACTCATTGACTTGTGTTTAAAGAACAGCACATGTGACTTACACAATGTTTTACGGACATTTAGCGTAACGGTTTATATACATCCCTTTAGTGTTGAAGTAATCAACAACTTTGTAACCATTTATGAGTCACTCTGCATTATTATTAACTCAACTTCAGCTAAATGGTTCCCCCGAACAATTGCTTACAATCCTAGTCTTCTTGCAATGTAAGCTGAAAAAAAAAAAAAAAAAATTGCACAGTCACTGATAACTCACTGGTGATTAAACCAATTCATACAGACTCACAAACGCACATGTTGGGTTCATTTAATTTTTAGATAAAGAGTAAATAGAATCAATATCCAGTTTTCTTCCATCACCATTGCTGTTGTGCAGTTGAGTCATTTTCTCTGCACTGAGACATTGTTACGTTAAATATGAGTCAGGGGTTACAGAAATATATCTGAATCTGAAAACACGGCCCGTTGTAAAAGGTCTTTGTGTATTATGTAATAAATAATTAGTCTAATTAAATTGCATAGGATCAGTCCTTTCCTTTGTTGTGTTGCAGTGGTCTCCAACCCTGGTCCTGGAGGGCCACCATCCTGCATGTTTTACTTGTTTCTCTGCTCCAACACACCTGATCTGAATCAATGGGTGATTAACAGGCTTCTGCAGGACATGAAGAGGTGATTTAACCATGAATCAAGTGTGTTGGAGCAGAGAAACAAGGAAAACCTGCAGGATGGTGGCCCTCGAGGACCAGGACTGGACACCCCTGTTGTATTGTATCAGAAGGAATTGCATTGCATTGAATCAAAACTCACTGAATCACACCCGCTCTGTGAATATTGGCTGAATTGCATCGTATTGTATTGATTTTTGATGATGATCATGTGCAGACAAGGATCAATTTGTCGGTATCCTTCCACAATAATAATAATTTAAAGAAAACAACTGACTGAAACCAAAACACTCTAGTTTGGTCTCATCAGTCCCAGAAACTTCTCTCAGAAGCTTTGGATCTTGTCATCATGTGTTCTGGTGAATTTCTTTCTGTTTTCTTTTGTGTTTTATTGACAACAATGGAGCCTCCTGGGTCTTCTACCATGGAGCCCATTATGATTTAAAATGCATCAGATGGTACAATCAAACAGTGATGTTCCTTCACCTTAGAGTTCAGCCTGAATGGTTTTAGGTGGTTTCATCCACACTATCCCTCTGATCAACCCGGGGTTGCATTTCCTCTTGCATCCTTGTCCCAGGAGGCTGGCTACAGTCCCCTGATCCTTATACTTCTTAATAATATTGCCAGCTGTAATTACAGGAACATGAAGCTGCATGGAGATGGTCGCCTAGCCTTTATCTTTAACATGGATTTCTTTCATCATACAACTCATGTTCAGTGTGCTGTACACAATCATACCAAACTACGAAGCAGCTGTTTGTCCCCTTTAAACAAGCTGAATGTCTGATGAAGAGCTTAAAGGCACCTGTGATACTAATTAAGGTTGAACTCTTACTTTGAAACATGATTATAATGCACGATTAATAGTCTCTTTAACTAACAAATCTGTTTATATAATTATATCTGTAAAATAAACACCCGATTTCTTTCAAAATTTTCTCTATCACATACTGAAAGCATGCAGATATACATTGGACGTATACTTTTAACTGAATCCTTTATTCAGGAGGAATGAAGCGTTGTTTCAATGAGCTTTAAGAGTATCAACTAATTTATCTGTGCCTGTATCTTGAAATGTGCATCAGCCAGACACCAAATATGCATCTTCCTATTAGTGATCACACATTTTCCTCATAGATCCAATGAACCTTCTTTAATTAACACTGAATATAAGCTATACACAAAGCAGAAAATTAATACTAACCACTAAATATTTTACACAAGATAAATCCCTGTTTTCCATATTGGAGGCTCTAAAGTGACTACCCCATTTTTGTCATATTAAATTTATTTTAAGAACTGTTTCACCCTCAAAATAAACCTTGCGTTAAAATCCTCCAAGTTATTGTCGCTAAAGAAAAAGAATTAGAATTACTTCTCTGATCTGAAGTTTACTCACGATTGATCCAAACCCTATAGTATTCAGTAAACGGTCATTTTAGATGCAAAATATCTGCGTAGACTGATAAATGACCTCCTTCCCACGTGCTCTGACACTGAGTGACTCAGCTTGAGGATTATCTGTGACCTTTCCACCACTGCCTCTGCCTACGTGAGAATGCATCAATCCAAAAAGTGGATTCACACAAACACTTTGTTGTGACTTTCTCACCATGGCGGTGGAATTTGGAGCCCAGGACCGTAGCCAAGCTACAAGCTAACAGCTCAGTTTGCCAATATCAGCTGCCTAAAAGCAATATTGCTATTTTAGATTGGGAGAAGTAGCCCACAAGTGGCAGCACTTTGGAAAATGGCAAGCATCCCTGCAGGTATGTGACAGATGCTTTGGGAAGATGGGCTGGCTTCCCACATTAATGGACGCTTTCGATACGAGCTATTTTAACTGAGTCACGATAAACATGAGCTTGCGGTTTAAACCACTGGGGCAAAACGAGGGGTTTACCAGGACAGGGGGGCAGATAAGGAGATCACTACAATCGCTGCCTTTTGAAAGCTTTCTGAATTGGAACAGGTTTTTCACATCAGATGACAACAATGTGACATAATTTCCTTATTTTCTCTGCTGGAATTCCTTAGAACCGTCAGTTTCTGATAACCTCTGGCACTTTTCTGCTGACCGAAGTATGTGACGACTGTGCTGGAACCTGCAGAAACAGCTTTCACATTGAGTGGCCTTAATTTTCCAGTCTGCTGGGTCATGCTTGAGAAAATAGACGTGTGATGCATTTTCCCTTGTGAACGAGACTGATTAACACAGAAGTCATCAATACTTAACGTCTCCCCAGGAGATTGTGACGGCTGCAGTGACTTTCAGCTGCTGAAAATAAAACTGTTTTTAGACAGAGGGGGAATTAAACTTGCAAGTCAGGCAGATTTATTACGCAGGATCCAAGAAATAAATTCTAACTGGAAGATGTAAAGTTTTGTGATATAAAATACCACATGGCAGTTTTCCAGGAAGTGGCAGATGCAGAAGATTTTACACATGTCAAAAGGTTATGATCTGATCTCCATGAGCAGTATGTGAACTTTCACATACATCCCCTCCAGTATGTCATCCTAAAGGCTTCTAAAAGTAAATGGATTCCTCTAATGTTACCCGTCTTGCCTTAATGCAACTTTTTACCTTACATACTTTGGGAAACGTTAATCTCCCCAAGTGTCATCACCATTAAACGCTACGAAAAATATTTAAAATATTTTCAAACCAGAATCCTTTCAAAAGCTTCTGATCACACACACGGGGCAGGAATATCAGGACTAAAGACATATCTGAACATTTTCCAAAAAATGAGAAGTTTATCTTACCTTACACCTACGAATTGAAAAGCCCTTTGTAGCTCAGAATTTTGAGTGTGCGTCCACGGCACACGTGCCAAATTAAACCTTCCATTTGTAAGGTGGTGCCTATGAGTCACAACCGTTGGCAAGGTCCCAATCAGTCTGTAGACATGGACGTATCTGGACTTTACAAAATGAAAGCTGTTCATCCCCAGCTTACAAACGCTTACAATGACTATCCAAAATTCATTTGTATGCATCTACACATTAAAAACTGACACTACGCCCTGACATCCATGGTACTGCACAACATTAGAACAGTTTACCAGCGCATCTTTTTTTTATAATGAGGCTCTTGAATTAAAGTTTGGAAAATTAAATTTTAAGTTGGTTCTCTCTTTCTGAAACCATTGCACATTTTCCCTTCATTTGTAGAACATAAAGCTAACATTAAAAGTAATTACTTTTGGATTATTTGCTCATTTTAAACAGAACAATACTGTATTTCTGAATAGTGAAGATATATTCTGCGTTTTCTGGTTGTTTCAGTGAGTTAAGCTGCTTGTAGATAGACAAATAATGGGTGCTCATTCAGCCCTAATGCAGCCTGGTTTGAGAACAGATAAGTTGGGGAAGTCACATGCACTTCACAGGGGGACAGTTGCGCCCATTAACTCCCAGTAAAAATTAGGCATTATTCCTCATGTTAGAATAAACCTCCCTGACATTTAGAGCACGAGGTTTCTGATCAATCAGAGGGAAAACCTTCAGGAAAATATGAACAGGAATCTGCAGAAATCTAGATTATTCAGTGTCTCCCCTCCAAAAAAAGCCCAACTGATCCATGCAGCGCATCCACATCATCCTCAGACAGGTAAATGAACGCGCACGTGAAGGCGCACCGCACTCAGAAACACTGGCTCTTACCTTTACAAGTTTTCCGCAACATTCGCGAAAAGGTGCGGCATCTTTTACAAACATCGTGGGATAACCGAATAAAAGCGCCGCAGGTTCGGCTCGAGGCACCGGTCCAAAATCCAAAGAGTCCAACCCGCAGCCAGAGAAGTGCGCAACTCCGCTGCAGCCCCGCAGCCTGATTCACCTACCAGACTTTGCATCACTGCTGACTGTTGGGAAAACCTTTTATTTACCTCCCCCGAGGAGAAACTGATAACGTGATTAGGGCGAGCACGCGCCTGTTTTTTTTTTCTTTTTTTCTACAAGCCCCCCCAGAGAGCGATTAAACATGCAGCCCCCCCACTGCGCAAAGCGTGAAAATGGACTAAGAAGTAAAAGGCAGAGTAGAGAGGAGAAAAAGATGGAAGGCATGTCCAGAACTCACGGGGAAAGTCCATGACGGAGTCCGCAGAGCCCCTCAGGGTCCGCGCCATCCGGCCAATAGGTCCGTCTATTGGCCATTAATTGGAAACGGAGCTCTTTTGTGGATCTCATGTACACTTATCCGGTAGGTGTTTCTAAAAACTGATGTCGGTTGATTTTTTTTTATTAATGACTTTAAAAATAAGGGTGCATTGTTTCTATGATGATAATAAACTCCTCCCTTAAGGAGAAATGTTGTCTTTCACTGTTGTCCAAATATTGGGCCAATAATGGGTCATTGCTGTTTATTTAATATGACAATAAAAGTGACGACTCTTTACGCAGAGACATGCCATTCATTGTCAGTTGTCAGTGTTTAAAAACCCAGCGTGGCAGCTTTATAAATAAGCTATTATCAAATTATCAGGAGATAATAAAAGTAGTAGGACACCATCATATTAGACGATCAGGGTTTGGCAATGAGCCTCGTGTTTTATTTACAGAATCTGTGCTGATCAATGAGCAGGAATGTGAGTAACCACTGCACAGCATGTGCATACAGTGTGTACCACAGTTAGAACTTGTCACAAATGTTTAAATATGTCCTTTTTCATTCAAAACTTTATCCTAATTGATACAGTTAAATGCCTGTTTGTCAATTCTTAATAGAAAACCCTTTTCCTGGCACAGAAATATGATAAAGTTAAATGAAAACAACCATATAGGTAAATAAATAAAACAGCTTAGATTATAACTCTGAGGTTTCTAGTAGTCTATTACAAAAAGGAGGAAATCTTTAAAGAGACTATTTAACATCAGCTTACCTTCATGGCCACCATTATAAATCTTCTCGTATTATTTGGTTTTCAGGCTGCTGCCGTCCTCTGTTACATATGGTCTCAGATCCAGGGATGGAGATGCTTGACTAAGACCACATTCCAGAAAACAAAGAGAACCAACCATTGGTTGACTGAATATTTTCTTGGAAATGTTGCCTTCCTGAAAAGCCCAGCGAGAGTCAAGTTTGACGTCGAGCTGAAGTCACAGTTTTTCTCGGAAGCGGCCTGGTGGTTCCGAGAACCAATGACGAGAGTCACATGGTGAGGTTCGGTTTCTGCAGGAACAAAACGGGCACAGAAAACCCAGCTCCATTTGATATAATGTAACTTCTGTTCCTCTTACCTCTGATACGCTGGTCTCAAGAGTCCCAGCATCACTTTCACAGACATATCCAGTTTTTTTTCTTGGTTAATCGAGTCGACGTGTGCTTCTCCACTGGGGTCCTTAAAGCTCGTTCTGCTAATATACAACTGATCTGAGTGTTCAGCGGCAGTAAATGGTAGGGGATGTCAGCAGCTGTTCAGTTCAAACATTTAGATCCTCTCCTGGGAAAAAAAAAGTTGCCCCTTTTTGTCAACTTCAGTGAGGTTTGTTCCCAGACTGAGTTAAGCATCCTTTCACCTTCCAAATCTCTTCAGATTCCAAGAATCTTGACTTTTTTTTCCTAAAAGGTACTAATTGCAATGTCATGAAGACCAGTCAAAAAAAAAAAAAAA
>NC_051436.1:4109138-4137589 GCF_001649575.2 Kryptolebias marmoratus | reverse complement strand
GGTGTTTTGCTGAAATCTTTGTGGGCAAATGTGAAGCAATAGCGCACATTTTGGCTTCGGTCGCTGCTCCTGCACGCTCCCGGCATTCTGATGTTAACAGGATGTGACGTCACATCTCTTCTTCGTGAGTTATTTGGGGTTATTTTGGTTAAAGTTGCGGGAAAGTTGCGGTGTTTTGGGCAAAGTTGCACAAAGTTGCGATTTTGCGAGGTTTGCGTGATTTTGCGTTAATAGTTGCGATCGCAACATCGCGAAATCCTGGAGGGTCTGCTTAACTCAGAAAAACTACCAGAAACTAAGTATTTATTTTTTTCTTTTTCTGTTGTCTCACAGGTTTCCGATGTTCAGTCATGAATCAAAATCTCTTTGTTGTCCTTCTTGGTAAAGTTGGAGTTGGTAAAAGTGCTTCAGCAAACACCATTTTAGGACGAGCAGCATTTGAGTCCCGAACAGACTTTGAAGCGGTGACCAAACACATCTCTGTGGAAACAGGAACAGTGTTTGGAAAACAAGTGTCAGTGATCGACACTCCAGACATATTAGGATCTGAGGATCAGATTAAAATCTACTGTCAGTGTGCCCTGCAGGGCTCCAGCCCTTCTCTTTTCCTGCTGGTGATCAAAGTTGGTCGGTTCACTGAAGAAGACCAGAAGGCTGTAGAAGCAGCAGAGAGAGTCATTGGACCTCAGAGGCTGAAAAACTGTTTTCTGCTCTTTACAGGAGGAGATAATTTAAGGGCATCAATAGGGCATTATATTTTGGACTGTAAAACAAGTTCATTTCCACATATTGTTCAAAGGTTTTCATGGAGAATTCACCTTTTCAACAATAAAGAAGGAGGACAGGAACAAGTCAGAGAGCTGATGGCGAAATCAGGACACATCAGAACACGTAAGTACTGAATTCTGTCTGATCTTTGTTTTTTTCAATAATCTGTGGAAGTTATTTCTGGTAATGTGGTTAATTACAAATTAGCTACAGTTTAACTAAAAAAGAACACACTGAAGAGATGTTTGAAACAGTGCAGTGAATTTTATAATCACGAACAAAACATTTTATTGAAAAAACAATATCAGAAGGAAAAAAATTGAAAGAAAAGTTACTTTATAATAATTGTCCAAATATTTGATTTTTTTCACTGTTATGATTTGAAATTTTAGGGTTCTAACACAATTTCTCCATCATTAAATGATTGTTTGGGGGTTAATGTCACTCTAACTCATCAGGGGTTTTGTAAAAATTAGAAAACCAAAAGCAAATATTCCAAATATTCCTTGCCTTTGTTCACAACTAAATTCAGCAATCAGTTACAGATATTCTCTCATTAGCATTCGGAATATCTCTGCACAGCTCATTTGACTATATTCTTAGCTCCACTGCTCAATTTCCTCCCCCAAAATGACTCTACTTCTGTCACCTCCTGTTGTTTCATTTCAGAAAACAAGAGAAGAACTTTTCTTGATTTAGAAAACGATTTAGATTTAGATTGTTGTCTCTGAATCTGTTTACATCCAGGGATGATTTTACCATCTCAATATCTGCTGAGACTGTCCAAAAGTGTACTTGTCAATGTTCAAATATAAACGATTGACTCGTAATTGTTGGCAACAAAGCCTAACTCTGCTGATTTTGCTCATTCATTACAAATTATGGCAGACTTTTGGTAGTAAATGATGTGTATTTAGTGGTTATTTTTTATCATAGATGATACACATTTCTAAAATATTCAAATAAAAAAACCATTGAAGAATTGTGTATTTTTACAGCTATTATGGTCTGAAAAACTATGAAAACTTTGCCCACAGAAGGACAAAAAAGTGTTTTGACAGTTTATGTCACTGTGACTGTAACACTTGTTTTTAGACAATATTTGGAAATTTATGAACTATGAATCTATGGAAATACATGTTGACAAGTAATACTCTCTTTATTGGATGGGACATGTTTAAACAAATTTTTCCAAGACAAGTCACTCGTAGCTCAAGTTTTGGATGCATTAGATCTGCTCATATACAACCTCAGTGGCTGTAAGTGTAGATTTATTCATAATATTCATGACTGGTTTTCTTTCTACAGCTTTTCATTCTCATTTGAAAACATTGTATAAGATCATTAATAATTTACTGTCTGTATATCCAGACATGTCTCTAGGTAAACAGGAAAGAAATATCATCATTGGCATTAAACAAACTGTAACTAAATGTATTTTTTCCAGGCACATTAGCAGTTCATGACGTGGACTAAGACGCTAATCCTGTATATAATAAATCAATCGATCAATGTCTGTAGTAATAAAATAACACATAAAAGCAACAGAACTTGTATGATAAAATTTTACCTGCGAGTAACGTCAATACACAAATGAGTCATTTTATTTCATTTAGAATCTATGTCCTGAGAATATTATTCTTGATTTGAAATAACAAAAACAATATATCCGTAGATTCAGATCTGGAGAGCCTTCTGGAGGATCTGGAGTTGACGCAGTACTACGGAGAGAAGCTCTCACTCAGCAAGATACTTGAGATCAATGAGAAGACCATCACTGATGACCCTGTGAAGTGTAAATCAGATCTTCCCTGGTATTTTTTTAAAAAACTGATGATGGTAAATGTGACAGCAAGAAATGTAAAATATGCATCTGAATCAGAAACTATAGAGACAGATTCCGATGATGTTTTTGAAGATCCAATCACAGATGACATGTTAAACCCTCTTGATATAATCACTGCTCTCTTCCTGTGTTCTGATGGTTTTGTTCAGCAAGAATTGGCTCTAAACATGTCCATGTGTCAGTTCTCTGTGCCCCTGCTGCTTCCCAACTGTGATACAAACCAGTGCACACTCATGCTGTGGGCCATGAGAGACATTGTTAAGAAGTACAGACCTCTGTCTCTCTCTGAATCCAAGGGCTTCAAAGAAGAAAGAATTGTTCTTTCTGAACTTCCAATGGTCTCCTTTGTGAGACTTGGTGAGTGTTCCTTGTCTAAATCTGAGATCCTCAATAAACTCCTGAGTAATTCTCAGCAGTCCCATGACACCTTTGTTCACCACAACATGGAGTGTGGAGACGCTCCACGAAGAATCTCCAATGGACTGACTGAAATCAGCTGGTACCTTCCCTGTGGAAACAGAAACATGGACATCTTCAGTGAGCCAGTTGCTATAGCTAACCTCCGTGGTGACATTGCTTCATTTGAAACACAATACTCCTTTTTGTGTCAGACATCTGCAGCAGTTTTTGTGTTTTTTGATCAGCTGGACCCTGAGTGTGAACTGCTGACTAACAAAAACCACAAAGACCAGATCTGCTTGGTTGGAAACCAAGAGAGCAAAAACTTCAGTTTAGGTGTTTTGAATAAAATAACACGCAAGTTGGGCTTAAATAAGAATAACATATTTCTAAAGACAGTTAAAAAAAATGATGCAAATTTTGTCAAATGGTTGAGAAAAACAGTCAGCAATGCAGTTGATAAAACACAGATGAAGATGTCAGTTGAGAAGATGGCTGACATTGCACATGAACTAGGAGTCATTGTTGATGAAGACTCTTCAGAGTGCCAGGCTGGAAAGAAAAATGCAGATGCCATCACTGCAGAGATTCAAGACATACTAAAATACAAAGAAGAGCAGCTTCCATTACAAGGTCAAATATGGAAAGAACTGACTTGTTTGGAAAAAGAAGAGGTTCGCCTTCGAAAAGTTGGTTCCGAAAACATAGAAAAATACAAAAGTGATCTTCAGGAACAGGAACTAAAACTACGGCAACAACAGAATTCTTATGAGAGGTCATCAGCAATGACATGTTTTATCAATGCAATATCCAGCCCAGGAGCAGAGAGGTGGTATTTCCTGAAATGGATGTGAATGAACCTTGATAATGTCTCTCGTATAAAACTGTCTGGACTCAGAGAGCTTTACAAGGAAAAGTGCAATGACTCTAAGAACAAAGAGGTAATCAAAGAAATTGACAGACAACTTTCCAACAGCTCACTGGGAACTGAACACTTCTTCCGTGAAATGGGTCAGATCTATGAAGCTTCTCTTTCCCTCCCAGAAACAGACCCATCCCGTCAACAGCTGCAGCATCTGCCCAAACTCTGTGCTCAGTTGTTGCTGGATGGATTTCCTCTTGAGCTGGTAGATGGAGATGCATCCAACATTCCTCTCAGATGGGTGAGTGATGTTCTCTCTCAGCTCAATGACTTGGTGTCTCCAAAGAACAAGATCCTGGTCGCCACAGTTCTTGGAGTTCAGAGCACAGGAAAGTCCACTCTCCTTAACACCATGTTTGGAGTTCAGTTTGCAGTCAGCAGTGGTCGATGCACTCGAGGTGCCTTCATGCTGCTCATCAAAGTCAATGAAGACGTCAAAAAAGATCTCAACTGTGACTTCATGATGATCATCGACACTGAAGGCTTAAAGTCACCAGAACTCGCACAACTGGACAACAGTCATGAACATGACAATGAGCTTGCAACTCTTGTTGTTGGGCTGAGTGATATCACCATTATCAATATTGCAATGGAGAATTCAACAGAGATGAAAGACATCCTGCAGATAGTGGTGCATGCTTTCCTCAGGATGAAGGAGGTTGGTAAAAAACCTAAATGTCAGTTTGTTCACCAGAACGTTTCAGATGTTTCAGCCCATGAGAACAACCTACGAGACAGGAAGCTGCTCCTACAACAGCTGAATGAGATGACCCAGGCAGCAGCTAAAATGGAAAAGAAAGAGGAGAACAAGAGCTTCACTGATGTGATGGAGTACAATCCAGACACTGGGAACTGCTACATTCCTGGACTCTGGAATGGAAACCCACCAATGGCACCAGTCAATGCAGGATACAGTGAGGCTGTCTATGAGCTCAAGAAAAACATCATCCAACAGCTGGGAACGTGTGAGTTAACTTCTAATAATATCCTGGAGTTTAGAGAGTGGATGAGCAGCCTGTGGACTGCAGTAAAACATGAAAACTTCATCTTCAGCTTCAGAAACAGCCTGGTAGCTGATGCATTCATGAAGCTCTGTGCAGAATTCAACACATGGGAGTGGGAGTTCAAAAACGCAATGTACACCTGGGTTACCAAAGCAAAAACAAGAATTTCTAATTTTGGAACCATTGCAACAAAATCTGAATTATCTGACCTGAGAGAATTCATCAGTCAGTTGAAAAGTGAATCGATCACAGAGCTGTCTGAATGGGAGACAAAGCTGCTTAACAATCTGAAAGAATACTTCAAGCAAACAAAGGGTCATGTTCATCTGGTTGAAGGATACAGAGAAGAATTCTCAAACAGCATAAAGAGCCTTCGACGACAAGAGGAAAGCTCTGTTGTTAACCAGCTCACAGCAGCAGCTGACATCAAACAGGGAATGGAAGAACTTCACAAAATCAGAGAGAATCACAGAAAAGAAATTGAAAAAGCAGTTTGTGAATTAATTGATAAATGTAGAAAGACAAAAATTAAAATGACAGATTCAGAGCTGGACAAAGAATTTGACAAGATGTGGACTAAAACACTGAAGAACCTGACTTTCACTGAACAGAAGCCTTCAAATATCTTCACCAGTGTGTCCCATCAATTGAGAGAAAATCTCTCACCCAAGGGGAGTCATGCATGTGAACTGTTGAATGAAAAAAACCTCAAGGATTGTGGGCTGCAGACTTTCAATTACACAATAAAAGGACATTATGAAAAAGCCAAAAACAAAGTAAAAGGCTGGTTAAACTTTCAAGATATTCAAAAGGCAAGACAACAAATTGCTGACACCATCATAGATACTTGCAATGACTTTGTGTTTGACAAAAAAACCAGAAAAAACAATTATCATGACACTTACATCCAGGAGATTCTTCATACCATCGATGAAAGGCTGAACAACGTTGAAGCAGACATTGAGTTTGAAGTTTCTCTAAAACAGCACATCTGTGGATTTGCAGCCAGAGAGTTTCAGAAAATGCATGAAGATTTCCTACAAGAAAATGATCCCTACAGATGTCTGCAGAAAAACAAGGAAAAGTTCTGTGCAGATTTTAAAGATGTGTTCCATGAACGAGACCAGTGCCAGAAGAAAGCTGAAGAATTCACCAACCAGTGCTTGAAACCTGCTGTTGAAGACTTTGTCAATCGATCTCTGGGTCCTAATATAGTTAATGAAATGATGAAAAGAGAGGAGTTCAGCACAAGAATGTCCTTCCAGTATTCAGTTTTACTGGATCTCCTTTCAAGAAATGAGCTCAAAAGTTTTCTGAGCTACTGTTGTTCTTATGAAAGTTATGTAGAAGATTGGATATTTGACAAAATAAAGGAGCACTTCTCTAAAGTTTCTACAATATGTGAGTTTGAGGACAGACATGTTCAGACAAGCATTGACAACATAAATGATGCCATCAAAACAGCTAAAGCAGAAACAACAGACAGTCTGAGGACATTTGTTGAAAATATCTGCAAAGAACTTGGAGATAAACTGGTGATTTCCCAGGATGCTCTTGGTGCCTTCATGATCCTGAACAATGCTGACCAGGAACAGTTTGCTCACTGGCTCACAGAGTCTGTGAAGGAAATAAAAGAAGCTCTGAGTGAGAAGTTGAAGAACACAACCATTGAAACAAAACTCAAACATCTTCAGATGAACCCTCTGAATGAGCTTTTCAACAGAGTGATTGGTTGTCGTAAACAGTGTCCGTTCTGTAAAGTTCCCTGTGATGCAGGAGGAAGAGAACACACTGAACACTTTGCTTCGATGCATCGACCAATGGGTCTTGGTGGACGAACATGGTTCAGGTCGGACAAACTTGTCACTGACATTTGCTCAACCGCTGTAAACAGTTGTTGCACATTTTGCTGCAGGGAAACAAAGAATGAATGGCGTCCTTACAAAGAATACAGGAAAATTTTTCCAGACTGGGATATTCATCCAGATGCAAGTCTTGATGCTTCAGACTTCTGGAAATATATGATGACAAAGTACAACAATAAGTTTGCTGAAGCATCTGAAGCATATGACACATATGATGCAAAACCTGCTGACATTCCTGATTCCTGGGGAAATATTACAGAAAAACAGGCCAAAGAAAGTCTCAAAGCATCATTCAATGTTAAGTGAAACTATGGCAGTGGCAGCTAGTGGTGATATTTGTATTCCATCAACAGAAGCACCAAATTGAAATAAAGAAAACCTGCTTTAAATTGACATTGTCCTTTTTCAGCACAAAGGCAACCTTAAAACAAACCACCACCAAAAACCAAGGTTACACAGAGCCTCTGTCAGTTGTCCAGTACTTAATTCGTCAGCATTAAGTGTTTCAACTATAATTATTTCAGATGATTTTTTACAGTCAAACAGCTTTGCATAGCACTGCACCACACTCCTTGACACAAATACTAATCAGACTGATAAAATAAAATCAAACAAGACATGCAATATTGAAAAGTACAGTTTTTTTTAAAATTAAGCCTACCTTATTTAAAGAGAAGCTCACTCTGATGGCTTTTCTGGGATGTGAAAAGGTTAATAGATTTGTTTGCTACACTTGCTGTCCTTAGTCCTTTCACTAAAATCAGGTCACAGAAAATCTTTGGTTTTGCCGCTTTTCCTTTGTTGAATATCCTATTATAGTCTATTTACCTCCAACCTCTTCAATTCTGTTTTTTCTCCACAAAGACATTAAGGAAAACAGGTGAGAAATTCAATAATCCACCTTGTTTATGTTTATCTTACTCGCCATCGTAACTACTCAGTCTACGCCAAACCACACCCACATGCACTTGCGGTTGAGGCATGTGGCTCAGGAGGTAAGGGTTTGTCCCGTAACCAGATGATTGCCGGTTTAAGCCCCCGCTCTGTCCATCTCAGCCGTTGTGTCCTTGGGCAAGACACTTCATTGCCTACTGGTTTCAGATTAGGATAGTACGTGTGAAAATGGATGGATGACTTTTTCAAACAGGTTAATCAAAACTCATTAAATTTCATTCATTAGTTCTGACCTTTACTGCTAAAACTACTAATAAATGAATGAATGTATATCAAAGCAACAACTTAAAAAAAATTCTTAAGAACTGAGTGACTTGGAACATTTTCTTTGTACAAGATATCTGCTGGAAAATGTGTTTTTTAGAATAGTTTTAAGATCACTTGTGCTTTTTTTAGTGAGTGTAATAAAAGATTTTGTGTCATGCTATCATTTTGTCAAAATGTGAGGGTGTGAGGAATCATGCTTTATTCTTTTTTCATTTACATTTTCTGTCATATTAAACCTTTTTGTGAATTTAACATTGTTACCATGTTACATTTTGTACTTTAAATGAATAAATAAAAAGACACTCTGCAGTCTGACTATGAATGTCTTTAATGTTTCCCAGATCAGAATCACAGCATACAGTGTAGAATACCTTCTAAAATAACAGAAATATCATCACCTCATTCATTTATAGGAGTTTACTTTCCTATTTATCGTTATCTTTTTTAAGTTTTGGGTTTCTGAATTCAACATAGAATATATAAATAAGACAACAGGTGCAGATTTGCAGTGAAGCTGAGGGGTTAGATGTCTGTTTTATCATCTGTTTGTCCATTTTTAAAACTGCTGGGTGTTGATGATGTGCTTTTAAACAAAACTGACCTGATATAAGATCCAGTTTGAAGCACTTTGTTTGCCACCAATCTCTCTGGTTTTTAGAAGATAAAACAAATTCTGCAAGAAGAAAAACTTTCACAACATTATGATGGATGGGATCAAAACCTTGAATCACCTGAGTGATCTTATGACTGTAAAACTATGAGGCATCTTATGGTATCAAAGCTCTCCCATCTGTCCTACATGTAATTAGTGGCTACATTTAAACACAGCTACAATAACTCAGTTAATGATGGATTAAACTTTGTGTCTCAGGTTTATTTTCTGACCGATCAGTGAAAGAAAAGCTATCTTTTAAATAAAGGCCTTTAGCCTTGGTCATAAATAACTTGAAGTTTTCAGTCATTCAGCACAGATTCATCAAGCAAAAATAATTTAAAGGCAATAAATAAAAGCAGTGAAACAGCAGCCCTAAACTGTATTTCAAAAACTAACTCCTTTAGGAAGCTACTAGTGCTAACTACATTATCTGTGACCCTCTTAGGGCTTCTGAGAAGGTTTTCTTCAGTAACTTTCCTGTTTCCTCAGGAATCACAATAATACACAAAATCGACATGATTATAACAACATAAAAGTTTAAAACTGGTCTGAAATTGAGGCTGTAATGGAAATTTTAAATTTTTTTGTTGCAAACTGCACCTATTGTGTTTTTAAGACAAAATTAGCAAATAATCAATTCACGCAACCCCCCAAAAACAGGTAAAGAAACAACAAGAAACTTAATATTTACAAATATTTCATCCGTTCGATTCTTACACATAAAAATGTACAGTTTTGATTCTCATGTAAATGTTTGTCAAACCACCCAGTTCTCTTCTTCTTCCTCACATTTCCTCCTGACTGAATAAATCTGCCACAATGGCGCCCTCCAGTGATAGGCTAAGAAAACAGACCAGTAAAACAATCCTTAATATCAGAAAGAAACAATTTATTTATAACTTGCAAAAATCCATAGAAATGTGATGCGGCTAGGTACTGCTGCCAGACAAAGCTTCCTGTGACACAGATTGGGTTCAGTAAAATAATCTCACCTGCCATGGTGTGAAGGGAGAAGCGCAGAAGACCGAAGGCACCAATGGTGGACGTCATGGGGACCCAGGTTGGTGCCAACGGTTCTCCTTTAACTGTCTGAATCCTGTGGTAAAAACATTAGCAAAGTGTCTCCAGTCAAACATGTTCATAAAAATACAGACATCACCTCTCATAATGACACTCCACAGGTACGACCGTCGTCGCCCCTCGGACGATCACACTTCCTGTCGAAGTAGGAAGCACAGCTGGGAACAGGAACAGCTGATTGGAATAAACCAGCCATGAACTTGAAAAAAAAAAAAACAGCAAATATGAAGAACTCTGAACTATAGGTCAATTTAAAAATGATGGTTTTCAGATCAGCTGCCTTGTGTAATACTTTCTAACAGACAGACAAGGATGAAAACTAAAGTTAGAGGCAACGTTTTAAACAAATCTCTCTCGTGATCAGTTAGCGCTCAAAGTATGTATCGGGGATGACTCTCAGCTACTAACACACTAAATTTTAGATCAATATTTGTAGCGGTGATTGAGTTATTGTCATTTATGTGTTTGCTTACGATGCTTAGCTGTGGCAGCCATCTTGAAAGGGATTGACACCAAAAGTTATTCAGTTGCAGATGTACGTCCAATGATTACTTTCTGAAAGTTTCATTGAAATCCATCCTGTGGTTCAAGAAATATGTTGCTTACACAAATTAAATTACACACATATTATCGCTTTCGTTGGTTGTCGATAAACATAAAGTTAAAAAAAAATACCTGGGTAATTAATTTATTCCTTTCTTTTTTACATTTGTAATTAAATCATTATTCTCCATTAGAGGGAACTATTTGTTTAAAATACAAGGTCAGCAGAACCTGAAGCATGTTAGATAAACAGCTCTTATGATAGTGGACTAACAGGAGGCACAGGTTACTACTTTGTAAAACTATTGCTTTAAAATCAAATAATGACACCTATAATTTCTCTGCTCCATGTATTTAAGTGTTTTATACACTGTCGACCTCTTAACACAATAAGACTCAGCCTCTGTCGGTGCTCCTACCCTGGACTCGGTCCTGCAGTCCTGAAGTCTGGCAGAAAGAACCAACCGGTGTCAGTATGTCACAGTATTAATTTAAAAACCCCAAATAAATAACAAATAAACCTGGTCTTGTGTGGGGTTTTTCTTACACAGTTTTGTGTTGTTTTTCAATCGCAGAGAGAATCAGTCTTTTTCCAACTTTTGTTGTGTTCACTTTAGCCTGAGAGATATCAGTCAGACACCAAACATTGTTTTCCAACACATCGTGTGTATTATAAAATATGACACATTACTGGGTGAAAGATATTTTACTATTTTTTTGTAGTCTAGTTGTAATGTCTGTTTTTGTCTAAAATAATAAGCTTTTGCACATTTATTAAATACCTTCAAATATTCCTCTATCATTCTATGATATATGAGAACATAGTTCCTCTCTTCTTCTTCTTCTTCTTCTTCTTCCTCTTTTCAGAGGAGAAAAAAATGCTTTTAGAAACATCAAACTAAAACCCTACAATTCAGCCTGAAGCTCACATCCTGTAATGTTTTGTTACCCCATGCGATTAACCAACCATCTTGAGATTTAAGTTGTTCAATCCTCCCATCACACACAACTATCCTTGACAATTTGAAAACATTTGCTCTTTTTTTTTCTAAAGTTACCAGGGGGGGAACCCTGGGTAACTGAGTACACGCTTCATAGAGGGGCGTAGGGTGGAGGGCAAGTATTGGGACCTGAAGTGATTGATGACAGGAAACAAAGACACAAGGAACAAGAACTGAACTAAGACAAGGCTAAAGAAAGATAATTAAATAAAATAAACATTAAACTCAAACTGAAACATGAATTGAAAACCCCAAATCCTGATACATTAACTACCAAAAAATTGCTACTAGAAATATCTAGGGGGACAGATTTTAATGGGGAACAGAATTTCATACAAGACCGGTCTCTCTGGTCCACAGGAGCTCCTCTGTGGAGGATTTACTCCAAGTCAAAAAAACTTTGGTCTGAATGACCGTCTCCTAAAGAAAGCCTTTCAGCTAAAGAAGCATCACAAAAACAAATGAAAACTGAAAAAAATACAAATAAAAATCGTTACTGTTTTTTTAAATTGTATCATTGTCAAAAACAGTTTAATTAGCATAGCCATGCTGCGTTCAAAGACCCAAAACAAGCTCGTAAAACAACCCATAATTAATAACAGCCTGATAACCAATGACTATACAAAATACACCAAAGATGATTTACTCAACCTTTTAATTCCTTTGTAGCACAACATCATTGTTAAGATGTAATTCTGTTTAAATAAAAGATTAATTTACTGACATACTGTGATTGCAACATACAAACTTTAAGCAGAATATGAAAAAAAAATAAATAAAAATAAAAACTCCTGGAAGTGTCACGTTTTAGTGAAATTCTTGTCTTGATGTTCATATTTTGTTTCGTTGTTGACCCAGTCTTTCAGTATACCATTTTTCTTTATTATCAACAAGATGTCTATTAAAATCTTTTAACTAAAACAAAGGCTAAAAAGGCAACAACAAGCATGGGAAGTCTCAGTAAACTATGTCACAGTTATTAGGATCATTGTGTTTGGGATTATTACAACAGATGCTTTACAGACTGGGAGAAAAAATGGGGAAAAAAATCACTTAAAAAATAAAAAGTGAGCACTGTAAAAATATATAAAATCAAGCTTCAGGTACAGAGACTTAGAAGTATTGTATTATTTAACTACATAATTCAGCTAGATTGTTCTGTTGTATTTATTATGACACTACTACATTTCCTGTCATTTTTACTGTCACAGTTTATATATCAATAATTATATTAATCATTTTTTCTACTTATTTAAATATATTTATTTTAATTTTTTTAACTATTAATTACTAAATGGTTGGGCTTTTTTTGTTTGTTTTTCTACCTTAATTGTTTCTTCAAATTTATACTGCTGCCATTATGAGTAAATGTACAATGTCTGAAAATAACCACATGGAAGTCAAGTGTATGGATATGTGCAGTTGTCTGTGTTTCATAAACAAAACCTGTTAGAAGTGCAGCCTGAAAATTTGCATAAAAGCCCAGCATCTGGAGTCTTAATATATAAAAAATAATCAAACGAGAACAAATGTTGCCAAAGGATGGACACAATTTTATCAAATTTTTGTGTTTTACTGAATATGAGCCCACTACACTTTCAGTTTTTGGCAAAAACAAATGTGTCCAAAACTAAACTTCATCAACTTTGATTGTGTTGGTGACACAAGCTCTTTCGAAGTTAATGTAACTTTTATTAAGCCTCCACTTACTATTCCCAGCCACAAAAACTTGTTTTTACTGATTGTCTTGATGGATTTTTTTTTCTTTTCAATACTTAAATCACTTGTCATTAAACTCTTTGATGTGATCTGATTGCATGATTTTATTTTTGATATAATAAAGAAACATACATTTTAAAAATGTCTTCTGTACCAAACATCTTTCTGGATAATAGCAATGACTGTACACCAACTGTAATTTTTGTTACAAATACATTTAAGGTTTCCATAGTTGAAGTTCACAACATTTAATCTGAATTTCAAAGAGCGCAACAGCATAAATCCTAAATTGTATCAACAAGTAGACTCCAAAGTGTTTAGCCAAGCTCAGAAAACATTCCCAAAGTCACAGATGTATTCTTTAATTTAGAAAATTGCGAACACTTTTACAACACATACTGAACTAAGGAGCTGAGCTAGAAGGCAAAGTTCTTGATTCACTGGACTATCTACAGTTCATTCCACACCTATGAGATAAGGATTATGACAGTATAATAAAAAAGCACCAATAAATTAGAACCAGTAAACAATTATATGAAGCAACAAAAAAGACGCCGAACGAGTACTTAGAACTTTAATAATAGAATAAAGGATTATAGGTGTGAAAAATGTTTACTACATTGCTGTTTTTACAATTTAAAAATCACCTCCAGAACTTCCAACAAATCACAAATCAATGGTCCACATGCAGCCCAGTGGTGGGTTTGTAAAGGATTCAGTTTGCGAGGAGGTGACACATCTAGCATCAAGAATGGAATAATAGTGTTATCAGGCAGTTGCCAGGGCATCCAACAGTAAGACAAAATGATGAGTGAAAATCCCCAGTCACAAAAGATGCCTCATTAGACAGCATTACCAGCACTTGCTAGTTTTTTAGGTTTTTTAGGCTCAATTTCATGTCCACCACTCTGTCTGGGAGCATAACTTTTTCTCTCAGTGAGTGTATATTTATAATTGTCAAAAATATTCTGTCACTTATTAAGTCATATTACAGTAATATGTTGTTAATGTTTGGATTATTCTGAATCATACAGCTTCAACACCAGTGATAGTTTGAGATACACAATATTTTTTAGAGGAACTACTCAACCATGTTATGGTCAATTCAGTTTCAGGGTTTCGTGAAATGTTTTTACAAGTTCATTGTAGTTATCATCTTTGGTCGTCTGCTCTACAACTTGACGAACTCTGCTCTCTAAAGCGTGGTAGTACCGCTTCAACTCCTTCAGCTCGGACTGCAGTCGTCTCTCCACCTGCTCTCGATCCTGTTTAGCTTCTCTCAGCAGCTTCTCATACTCTGCCTTCACAGCGTTTATTTCCTCCTCCATTTTCTTCTCATATAACCGCTTGAGTTCTGTTTCTCTCTGATCCAACATCTTCACTGTGTTTTGATACATGTCGTTTGAGTAGAACTGTCCTCCGTTGTGGTCCACCATCTTGTGAACCTTCTCCAGCAGATCCAGAACTTGTCGACGGTTGTTAACTTTGAGGTTGTTGAACACGTGGTATCTGTTTCCAGCCTTCTTTAAGATTTCTTGCAGCTCAGGTGGAGCTGTTTTCAATTTCTGATCAAAATCTAAGTACACTTCATCTCCATAGGTGAAAAGGATGATGGTGTACTTCCAGGCCTCTTCTCCAAAGATCTCTTCAATCTTTATCACAGCATCTCTTGCTTCTTTTGAGAACGGCCCAAATCTGATGACCAGCAGGATGGCGTGGGGCCCCGGGGCCGACATGTTGATGCATTTGGAGATTTCTCTCTTCACTTTATCCTCAGGCTGATGGGTGTCAAAAAGGCCTGGTGTGTCGACAACAGAAACCATCCAGTTGTCCACCTCTTCTCGCTGCTTGGAGCATTCAGTGGTCTCTGAGGAGGGAAAATTGAAAATTTACAGTGTTTAAGGTTCACAGGAGCAAAACTGAAGATTCATGTTTCAACCAACATACAAACAAAGCATAAAACTATCCATGTTACTTCTCTAGCACTGAACTAGACTTGAACAAATACCTGCATATCAGTTCTTTGTTTTAGACTAGTGCATTAGAAGAAGGTTGGATGATTACAGTAAGACCAAGGAAACCAATTATAGCCATGTGACTCCAAATACAAGGAGTTTTATTTCCCATTAGGGCAGGGGTGGGCAATCCTGGTCCTCCGTCTACCATCCTGCATGTTTTCCTTGTTTCTCTGCTCCAACACACCTGATTCAGTGGTTAAATCATCTCTTCATGTTCTGCAGAAGCCTGTTAATCACCCATTGATTCAAATCAGGTGTGTTGGAGCAGAGAAACAAGTAAAACCTGCAGGATAGTGGCCCTGGAGGACCAGGATTGGAGACCCCTGCATTAGGGCCTTCAAGGTATTCAGTGAAGGCCTTGAGTAGAACCAATAATGTAATAAAAGTAACATATTTTTTAAAATCTATTTTTACAACAAAATAAATCCATTTATTTCTTGTCTATAATATAAGAATGTAACACAAGCTTGTTTCTGTGTTTTATGACCTAGAGCTGCACATTAGAGTGGTTATTGGCCTCTGATCAATAAAACAGATGACAGTTTGATCAACCAAACAGATTTAGAGTTGTAGTCAGTGTGAGTGTTTGTTTATCTTTTTCCACAAGGTTAGGATGTTAAAGTGACTTGAGGTTGATTGATGTAGGAGGCATAGATAGCAGAGATCTGCTGCTTTCAACTATACTTAAAATGGCAACAGACGATAATGATGTCTCTGCAAAATTATTATAGGTAGCTTTTTCAAGACAACTGCTTAATAAAAGGATAGAGCAAAATGTCACTCAAAACCCTAATATTTGAGCTCTTATAACTCTGTTTTCTAGCTTTTTGATTAGAAACGGCCTATTTGTGGAAGGCACATTTTGTCACAGACAATGTATTTTGACAGCAGCACTACATATTTATAACAATATTTTTATACAAACGAAAAGCTGATATGTAGAGATTTTGAACAGTGACTGGAAGGCTTCAGAAAGAAGCAGTCAGCTGATCAAACTGATCTGTAGTCAGATCATCTGTGTGCTGCCAGAGGTTTACAGTGGACTTACATTAAAGTAAATCACTTGGTATTTGTGTGTGTTTGAGTGTGTTACCTGAGAAGTGTTTGCCTGTTGTCCTGAAAGCATCTCTTCCCAGTATCGTGTTTCCACTGGAGCTCTTTCCTGCCCCAGTCTTCCCAACGAGAACCAGTCTCAGGTCTGAAACTGGAACACAGAGACTGAAGTCAGGGTTTGGATTCAGATATACAAACATTTCCTACTGTCCCTCAATGCTTCCCTTATATAACATTTATCGATCAAGTTTAATTTCTTTATTGTTTTAAAGTATTTTTATGTGATGTCTGTGTTGTTTGTCTTTCTGTTTGCAAAATATGTCATGAACAAGAAAATAATCAGTAGAGGAACTACACATTCACCATTATTAAAAATATACTCAATCCAATTCAAGATGTTTGTAACAACTAATCAGCAACAGCCAACACAAAAATGACTCTAATTCAGTCAGTTCTGCAGATATTAGGCTAAAGTTTAGTCTACAACTCCATCATGAAAGGAATGCTAGGCCTTTAATTGCTTTATCATATTACTTGTGTGCTGTTTGTATTATTATTACTGCTGTTTACTGTCTAGGTTTCTTATCTGTAAATCTTTTTACCAATCATTTCTTGTAACAATAAAACATACTTCAGAACTTCAGTGACTACAGTTCCTGTATATGATGAGCTAAATTGAACTATGATTTCAAAGTACTGTATTTGGATGGCCACACCAGTTTAAACAGAAAAATCAGAGCTCTGAAACAGATCGTACATGATAGGGGTTCATCCTTGCTGTTTTGTCTGACCATCCCCACTGCTGCTCCTACAAAAAGAGAAAGATACAGAAAGAAGAGGCACATGAAATTAAAACTGCACAATAACCAATCAAAGTAACTGAATATACGGTACTGAAATAAAATTGTTTGACTTATTATCAATTGTCTGATTTTAAACTCCAATAGAATTTACAGGGTTGGTTTCAGAAAAAAACATACTGTTTGAAGGTAAAGGGAACTTTAAGCCATAATAGCTATCAAAATGATCAAATTTAGTATATGTGTATCATCTATGATGAAAAATAACTACTATCACCTCATTCACTAGAAAACTACTGTGCAATTCGTAATAAATGAGTCAAATCAGCCGAGTCATATTTTTGTTGACAACAATTAACAGTTGTTTGTTTACATTCAAACATTAACGAGTTCACTTCAGAAAGTCTCAACATTATTGATTCAGTGAAATAATCCTTGGATGTAAACAGAATCAGAGGGAGAACGATGGAATCATTAATTTTTATAAAAACCCTGATGAGTTTGAATTACATTGACCTCAAGACAGTCATTTAATGATGTAGAAATTGTGTCAGAAGCAAAAAAATTCAAATCAAAATTGTTGAGAAATCACATATTTTGACAGCTATCATAACTTTAAGCAGTAGTGGCTCCTAAGCATAAATTTTAGCAGAGCGGACATTCATTTCCTGAATCAATAACCACACAGATGTTACAATTAGCAATACATTTTCTGTGAAAAAAGAAAGGCTATATGTTGCTTAATATTCATTTTATTATTATTTTTATTGTGCACAAAGTTGTTGCCTTTTTTCTCTCCCTGGGGTCGAGGTTGTGTCTCGGTCTGATAATTAAATCAGAGAAACGGACTCCTTAGCACCCACCTCCACCTGAAACAGGAGTATTTTTTATTTTGAATGGGAAAAATGAACAGACAGACAGGTTCACACCTTTCTAGATTGGATTTTTCATTTTATTTGAAGTAATATTTCTGCAGTAATATTTGGGATTATCAAAGTTAAAAGGTGGAAAAACTTCTGTGAAGTAATTTTAAAAACTATAAAACTAAAGGAGTGGTGCTGGAATATACAACCTGGGTTTAAATCTGCAGCCTGGCGATTACTAAACTGCAGAACTACTGAGCTACAGCAAACACAAGTGTTAGGAAGCCACAGATTTAGATCAATCAGATCCACCTGTGGGTGATCTAAATACAGACACAGAAAATGGCCGTACAATGTTGAAGAAAATGTCCCGTTGTATATTTCTCTTCTGTCTTTAGTTTTCTGTGTTCTGTTCATGTCCAGTCTGTCTGCTCCAAGCTGCTGACTGATAATTTATTTTCTAATTTTAGTCTCATGATTAGATTTTTAAGCAGAAAATATCCACTGTTAGACACACCAGGTTTTGCTGCAACTATTCCTTCATTAAAGAAGATCGCAAAGTAGCATTTGTAGTGGTCGTATCTCTGAGGTAAAACCAGCAGAAAGTGACAACAGAGCTGAATATTTTAGGTCTCAATGAGACTCTATTGGAGCTGCCCTGCAGTCCTGATCACTGCCGACAGGAGACATGTTAAATCTACTGACAAACACAGACCTGTACCTGTACCGCCCTATGACTGCAAATAAGTCAAAAACCGAGAGTGAATGACATTTCATTTAAAACTGTTAAAACAGTTGAAAAACACACAGAGCAAAACAAAACACAGCAAGCTAAGTAATTAAGTAATTCACATTGTTTATTAGGAGGAACTACTTTGTAGGGTAAATGATTTATTTAGGTTGGGCTGTGCCCACCTGCCCTTATGGACCGGTGCACCTGGCTTTAAGTGACAGATCTGGGCGGTGACTTGTACCGTCCTGTAAATGCAGATAAGCAAAAAACTGAGAACGAATCACAAAATAAAATAAATAAAAGAAAAAATAAAATTCTCTTTAAAGTTGGCTAAATAGCTGAAAAACACACAGAGCTAAACAGTATACAGCAAGCTAGGTAACTAAGTATTTTATATTATTTATTAGGAGGAACTACTTTGTGGGACAAATATATTTTTAGGTTGGGCTGTGCCCCACTTGTCCTTAAGTATTTTCACAGCTATTATAGCCTTAAATGTACCATACTTCATTTTAGATTCTACACACAAACTCACAAAAACTCTGAGCAAACTTACCGGTCTCCATGTTCGCTGCCATCAAATCTGCTTTTTGAACTTCAACCTTCAGACTTGAGTTTGAGAGTCATTAAATCTGCTCTTTGGACTTCAGCTTTCAGACCATCCCTTTGTGGTAAAACATTGTCAGTTCTGAACTGCACTATTTCCAACAACACCTTCAAAATAAAACTGCTATCGGACTTCAGTACAAAAGGGATCATTGCAGTCTTGGCTAATTTCACTTCACATTATTATTTATTATTGGACAATTATACTCCATGAAACACTGCAGCCAGAACTCCTGGGAAACGACTTCCTTCTCCCACAGATTTCTTACTACAGACTTCTCCACTTTTCCAACCCTGTACTGCACTTACCAGATACTATTATTATACAGAATAAGAGAGTAAATGCAAGTAAATTTGTTTGGCTTTTTCAAATTTGTCATGAAGAGACAGGCACAGTTTCTGACAGTTAATAATAAGAAACAAGAAAGACCAAAAATTGTCTCTACACAGCGAGGCAAACTCGCCCCCGGCCAGCAGAGCCGTGGAGAGATGCCCATGTCGCCTCGCTGCCTCCTCTGGACAATAATTGTAATCTCCACATCCACCAGTTTTTCACAATTTGACCATCTTTATTTCTTATTTTTATTTAACCTTTAATTTAACCAGGCAAATTTCACTGAGATCACAGATTCCTTTTTCAAGGGAGGCCTTGGCCTGAAGACAGCCTAAACGCTATAAGTTTTGCTGGAACAGTTGTAAGGATGGCTACATTATTTAACAGCTAAAGCCAGCTGCTTCTCAATGGAGCAGTAGAAACCAAATGACTTCATTAAAACTCACCAGCTTTTCCACATAAACATGTCCACAACAAAGTTCGGACCAATCACACAATACCTGAAGCAAACCCCTGCGTGAAAAAGTTCTGCCCAGATCTTGTGCACAGAATAGGCTCTCAGAGCTTCTGTCAGAACAAAATGAGATGATTTTCTTCACACGCCTATGTCAGTGAAAGCAGATTTCTTCACTTCTCATGAAGTATAAATCAGCAAGAAGAACAAGGAATGCATTCTAAACCCTTGACTAAAAATTGTGCTTTTACTTTGAAAAACATTTTCGGCATAACTAGCGCAATCGGATTTGCTGCACTCGTATTTGTTCCTCCACATCAAACGAACAGAAGTGAAAGAGAGCTAAATGGAGTAGTTCATGTCAGTTTACTTTATTATTTCTGGTTTGATTTTTATAGTATTATTATTATTATTATTAATATTATTATTATTATTATTAGTAGTAGTAGTAGTAATAACAGTATATTCTTTCTCCTGGAACAGGTCGGGTGACTGTGACTCTTCCATATGTGGGATTTTAGATGGCTGGGAAACAGAAGCTGAAGATGGATGTTCACTTCAGATCCTGACTGCATGAACCAATTTCATTTTGAAACTGTGGTGAAACACAAGTAAGTAATGTCTTTATAGATCTTGTGAATTTTCAAGAAGGTCACAGGCGGAGGAGCAAAATGGCGACATCTGCTGATGTACTGCCTGCAACAAAGTAACACCAATAAAATAACATGAAAGGATCCTGATTGTGGACAGTTGGAGGGTGATTTAAACCCGCCAACTGTTTTTAGATTTAGTTATGTTTGTAAGCTTAATGCAAAATATTCTTATTGTTCTTAATATTGCCTAGAGCTGAAGGCAAAGACGGCACAGTAATTTTTTTGATCATGTCTAGGTGAGTTTGTTTATTAGTAAAATATTTTACAAATCACAGAAAAGACTCTCAGAATGTAATTTATGGAGATACATCTACAGCTGATTAACTTTTGGAGTCAACACAATTCAAGACAGCAACCACAGCTAATTGATCTTAACCTACACAAAAATGGTTATAACTCAGTCAATTTTACTGATATTAGGTTAAAATTTTGCATGGTACAAGCTGAGAGTCATTCGCGATGCATATTCTACTTACTAACAGTTCATGGATATTGCAGTGTTGTATGGGATTGCACTGTTAATTTCAAGGTTTGACCAAACAGCTATAAGTCTGTCCCTTCTCATCATAAGATGTGTTTAGCCTAAAACTCTGTCTTAAACTGCAGCAGGTGATTCAAGAAATGCTAGGCCTGTAATTAGTTTTGTGTTATGTTTGTTGTGCCAGGCTCAACGTTTTTTTGGTTTTGCTCTGCAACACTTGATGTAACCCTTTTCTATGCACAAATACAAACTTTACACCAAGCAAAACTACTGTTAAATGTTAGCAAGAGTTGTAGCAAGTGTGCAGGGTCAGTGTGATTTATTATAAGCTTTTAGCAATATAATGCCAGTACCTTGTTTAGCCCACTTTAGCTAAATTCACTGTGTAACCAGGCAATATAGGTTCTCCAATGTGAATCATTATGCTCTTCATGCAGTGCATGCTGGTTGGAAATTATGCTCAACCTGACTGGTGCCTGAGAACAATCATTGTTGTATGACATTAAAACCTTACTGGAGATGGGTGGCTGCAGTCAGAGCACCTGAGATTCACTTCTATGATGACACAATTCTGCCTGGATTGGCTAAAAGCTTCAATTACATATATGATGTGTGGAACATTTAGTCTCAAACTTTATTTAGACTTGTACAGAGTAATAAAAGTGCCACATTGAAAAATACCTTTACAAAAAAATGAGGAAATGAGGAAAGTATTTCAAAGAGAAAATAGTGGCAGACAAGCTTGAATATCAAAATATTAAACATAGAAAATAAAAAGATAAATATACATGCGTAAAATAATAATAAAAACAATCGTTGAGATTTTTTTTTTTTAATTTTGTACAGCTTTTGCCTTTTTCACATTTCTTTCTTGCTCATGCTGTTTGTTTTCCACTTCTGTTGTCTTTTGTTAACTTGTGCTATTCCACCATCCCCCTTTAAAAAAAAAAATCTTTATCTATCCTTTTTCACTTTACTTAGTCTGTAGAGACTGGTAATGTGAAGATTAACCTGTTCGTACTGAAGTGACATAAGACCATCCTTTTGCTTTGTTATAAAATATTGCATTGAATCTCAATGTGTTGAATCAAAACTCACATTGAATCACTTTGTATTGGTTGTTGCTGCTTATATAATGTTTTATGAGTCAGATTGTTAGCGCTGGGAAGAGATACATATTGTATCACGATGTAAAGCTCTTTGACTTGCTGTTGTTTGGACTGCATAAATAAATTTAACGTAACTCTGAAAATGTCAAGAAACTAAATAATTCCTGTTTATTCTTTTCTCTCTGACAGGTTTCTGATGTTCAGTCATGGATAGTCATCTTTTCATTGTCCTTCTGGGAAAAGCTGGAGTTGGTAAAAGTGCTTCAGCAAACACCATTTTAGGACGAGCAGCATTTGAGTCCCAAACAGACTTTGAAGTGGTGACCAAACACATCTCTGTGGAAACGGGAACAGTGTTTGGAAAACAAGTTTCAGTGATCGACACTCCAGATATATTAGGATCTGAGGAGCAGATTAAAATCTACTGTCACTATGCCCTGCAGGGCTCCAGCCCTTCTCTTTTCCTGCTGGTGATCAAAGTTGGTCGGTTCACTGAGGAAGACCAGAAAGCTGTAGAGGCAGCAGAGAGAGTCATTGGACCTCAGAGGCTAGAGAACTGTTTCCTGCTATTCACAGGAGGAGATGGCTTGAAGACATCTTTAGAGAAATATATTTCAGACTCTAGCGCTTTAAGTTCACTTTCAGATGTCGTCAGACGTTTTTCATGCAGAATACATCTTTTTAACAATAAAGATGGCGGACAGGAACAAGTCAGAGAGCTGCTGGAGAAGTCAGAATATATCACAAGACGTAAGTACTAATCTTTCCAAAACAAAGTTGAACTGTTGAGAAAAAAAAATGAAATGTTGAAGGAAAAAAGGCAAAATAGTGTTTCAGGTCTAAGCTAGAGGAAGTAAACTCAACTATCTGACCTCAACTATATTTGTTCTGTTTTTTATTTTTGTTGTAGCCAAGAGATACTGACCTTTTTCAAGTTTAGAAGCCGAATGTCTGAGGTCTCTTTAAGAAAACTATTTTAAAAGAGTAACACTGTAGATCATTTAAAAAAAAGTGAAAATAAGCACACATTCTGACTGACTTCCAATGTCCATATACCTTAGTATATGTTTTGGTCCAAAACATATACTAAGGTATCTCACCCGTGTATTTACATTAATTAAAACAACAAAAGCAACATTATAATGTACATATAAAAGCACATATGCGCAAGTGCTTCCTGAACACACCAATACTTACAAAGACGGAGGTCTACCAAGGCACAAGCCTGTAGGACACATTTAGCGTTTATAAGACATGTTTTCTTTCATATTTTTCAAAACTTTACCGGAGAAAATATGTCAAAGCTTGTTTTATGGTGAGGAACTCACTATGTCACGTATTCTGCACATACAATATAATGAAGATCATACGTCTCACTCCGATTAGAATTCAAAACCAAACATTTTAAGTTTTTTTAGCATAAATTTTCTTAAACTAGTTATTAACTATGAACTTATTTATTACTTTGTGTATGTAACTTAGTCATGTAATGAACTTATTACTGTCTTTGAATAAAAGGCAGCACACCTGCGGCTCGACCTTTCAATCAATTTCAGACTTGCGTCCACATGAAAACAGCATTTTAGGAGCCCATCAATGGTATTTTTGAAAATTAGATTCTAGAGTGAACAAATCCTTAAGCAAAATCATTGGCTTCTTGTGTGGACAGCCTAAACCAAACATTTTGAAAACAATGTCATAGTCCAACCATTTTTTGGGCCTAGGGGCCCAAAAGTGAGAGATTACATGTCTGAGATTGTGTTGCAGATGCCAGTTTCTCAACTTCAGCAAAACATTTGCATACTGTATTATTTCAACGAACAAACAAGGCTTATGACCAACAACACTGCTTTAAACAGAGCAACAAACTCTTATTCTACCAAATAATTTAGGACCAAAAATATTTTTATCACTTTATTCTACTGTCAACAATACGAATGCAAATGTGGCAGACAAAATAATAAAAAATATATATTAAGTATACATTTAGAAAATTTGAAAACTTAGTTTAGTTTTAAAAAATTGACACTTGTGTATAAATAATTTACCCTGAGCCCTTCAAACATTATGAGGAAAACTCTACCTTCCATTTCTCGGTGGACAAAACAATATTATTGCTCCACATTTGCCATTTGGTGGAGGGTGATAAAGATTTAGGTGAATGTATGAATATATTTGATTTTGATCTTGTGTTAATTAGAGACAATCTACAGTAAATTCAAAGTTCTGCACTCAATTGTTGTTTTTAAAAGTCATTCAAATTGTATTCTGTATAATAATTACAACCTTGAAAAAGAATAGTTCAAATATATCAATTAAAGTTAAAAGAAAATATCAAAGTTATGACGAGTGACTGAAAATCATCTGGGATCAAATAATTGTTAAGCCCACTGTACTTTTACTCAGAGAAGTATAATTATCATTAACAATATCCTTGTTTTTTCCACAGCTGTTTGCCATCATGTGGAGACAACAGTGCATAATGCAAACAGTGGGATCGTGTCTGTGCTTCTGGACAGTGTGATCAACTGCAGGGTGGAAAAAGCTCTACAAATAACAGCAGAAACAAACTCAGCACGAAGCAATTCAAGGCCAGGAATGCAAAGACCCAAGGCTCCTGAAAGAATAGGTAAGACTGTTGTCACACCTGCTCTCAAGAGAAACAAAATAGTTTTAAAACAAAAATCACACTAAAATGTGTAATTCTGATCAAATGTTCTTGAAAAACTCAACTTAAACCTTGAGATTAAATGAAAAACTAAAATGTGTGGGTTAAATCAAACAGGGTGAAAAAACAGTCTTTAAGTCAAGAATTATGTTTTTGTGTTTATCTATATTAAAAAATATTAGTCAACTGTCCTTAAAATGTTAAATATTTTCAAAAATGTTTTCAACAAATTTTACTCGATGATTCATAGCTATTTTTTATAGTAGTTTTTGTTATATGTGGTGTTTATTTTTTATTTTTGTATGTTTATTCAGTAATTGGGTTTTACCTGCAGAAAGGCTTATTAAAAGAAACTTGAGCTTTTGCCCTTTTCCACACTTATTTGTAATGTTTAATGTTTTAAGTCAGTCCTATGTACTAATAAATAAAATATATAAACACAAATATTAAAATAGTTTTTTTAATTAGAAATCATTCATAAAAATTGTAACCTTTTTCTCCACAGAGACAGACCTGAAGAACCTGTTGGAGGATCTGGGGTTGAAGCAGCACTACAGAGAGAAGCTCTCACTCAGCAAGATACTTGAGATCAATGAGAAGACCATCACTGATGAACCTGTCAAGTATAAATCAGATCTTCCATGGTATTTTCTAAAGAAACTGATGATGGTTAATGTGACAGCTAGAAATGTGAAATACCCATCTGAATCAGAAACTACAGAGTTAGATCTGGATCATTCGTTTAAAAGTTCAAAAAAAGATGACATGTTAAACCCTCTTGATATAATCACTGCTCTCTTTCTGTGTTCTGATGGTTTTGTTCAGCAAGAATTGGCTCTAAAAATGTCCATGTGTCAGTTCTCTGTGCCCCTGCTGCTTCCCAACTGTGATACAAACCAGAGCACACTCATGCTGTGGGCCATGAGAGACATTGTTAAGAAGTACAGACCTCTGTCTCTCTCTGAATCCAAGGGCTTCATAGAAGAAAGAATCGTTCTTTCTGAACTTCCAATGGTCTCCTTTGTGAGACTTGGTGAGTGTTCCTTGTCTAAATCTGAGATCCTCAATAAACTCCTGAGTAATTCTCAGCAGTACCATGACACCTTTGTTCACCACAACATGGAGTGTGGAGACGCTCCACGAAGAATCTCCAATGGACTGACTGAAATCAGCTGGTACCTTCCCTGTGGAAACAGAAACATGGACATCTTCAGTGAGCCAGTTGCTATAGCTAACCTCCGTGGTGACATTGCTTCATTTGAAACACAATACTCCTTTTTGTGTCAGACATCTGCAGCAGTTTTTGTGTTTTTTGACCAGCTGGACCCTGAGTGTGAACTGCTGACTAACAAAAACCACAAAGCCCAGATCTTCTTGGTTGGAAACCATCAGAGCAAGAACTTCAGTTCAGATGCTGTAAAGAAAGTACAAAACAAACTGAGCTTGACTAAAAACAACATAATTACTAAGAAAAAACAGACAAATGATGCAGATTTTTTTAAATGTTTGAGAAAAATGGTCAGCAATGTTGTTGATAAGACAACAATAAAAATGTCAATAGAAGAAATGGCAGCCATTGCACATGATCTTGGAATCTTAGTAGATGAAGACTCTTCAGAGTGCCAGGCTGGAAAGAAAAATGCAGACGCCATCACTGCAGAGATTCAGGACATACTAAAATCCAAAAAAGATCAACTTCCATTACAAGGCCAAATATGGAAAGAACTGACTTGTTACGAGAAAGAAGAGTTTCGCCTTCGAAAAGTTGAATCTGAAAACATAGAAACTTACAGAAGTGATCTAAAAGAACAGAAAAAAGGACTGCGAAGAAAACAAAACAACTATAAAATGTCAGATGCCGTGAAAGACTTCATTAATGCAATATCCAGCCAAGGAACAGAGAGGCGTTATTTCCTTAAATGGATGCGAATGAACCTTGATAACCTCTCTTGTATAAAACTGTCTGGACTCAGAGAGCTTTACAAAGAAAAAAGCCAGAATTCTGAGAACAAAGAGGAAATCAAAGAAATTGACAAACAACTTTCCAACAGCTCACTGGGAATTGAACACTTCTTCCGTGAAATGGGTCAGATCTATGAAGCTTCTCTTTCCCTCCCAGAAACAGACCCATCCCGTCAACAGCTGCAGCATCTGCCAAAACTCTGTGCTCAGTTGTTGCTGGATGGATTTCCTCTTGAGCTTGTAGATGGAGATGCATCCAACATTCCTCTCAGATGGGTGAGTGATGTTCTCTCTCAGCTCAATGACTTGGTGTCTCCAAAGAACAAGATCCTGGTCGCCACAGTTCTTGGAGTTCAGAGCACAGGAAAGTCCACTCTCCTTAACACCATGTTTGGAGTTCAGTTTGCAGTCAGCAGTGGTCGATGCACTCGAGGTGCCTTCATGCTGCTCATCAAAGTCAATGAAGACGTCAAAAAAGATCTCAACTGTGACTTCATGATGATCATCGACACTGAAGGCTTAAAGTCACCAGAACTCGCACAACTGGACAACAGTCATGAACATGACAATGAGCTTGCAACTCTTGTTGTTGGGCTGAGTGATATCACCATTATCAATATTGCAATGGAGAATTCAACAGAGATGAAAGACATCCTGCAGATAGTGGTGCATGCTTTCCTCAGGATGAAGGAGGTTGGTAAAAAACCTAAATGTCAGTTTGTTCACCAGAACGTTTCAGATGTTTCAGCCCATGAGAACAACCTACGAGACAGGAAGCTGCTCCTACAACAGCTGAATGAGATGACCCAGGCAGCAGCTAAAATGGAAAAGAAAGAGGAGAACAAGAGCTTCACTGATGTGATGGAGTACAATCCAGACACTGGGAACTGCTACATTCCTGGACTCTGGAATGGAAACCCACCAATGGCACCAGTCAATGCAGGATACAGTGAGGCTGTCTATGAGCTCAAGAAAAACATCATCCAACAGCTGGGAACGTGTGAGTTAACTTCTAATAATATCCTGGAGTTTAGAGAGTGGATGAGCAGCCTGTGGACTGCAGTAAAACATGAAAACTTCATCTTCAGCTTCAGAAACAGCCTGGTAGCTGATGCATACATGAAGCTCTGTGCAGAATTCAACAAATGGGAGTGGGAGTTCAAAAAAGCAATGTACACCTGGGTTACCAATGCAGAAACAAGAATTTCCAATTTTGGAACCATTGCAACAAAATCTGAATTATCTGACCTGAGAGAATTCATCACTCAGTTGAAAAGTGAAGCGATCACAGAGCTGTCTGAATGGGAGACAAAGCTACTTAACAATCTGATAGAATACTTCAAGCAAACAGAGGGTCATGTTTATCTGGTTGAGAAATACAGGGAAGAATTCTCAAACAGCATAAAGAGCCTTCGACGAGAAATGCAAAGCTCTGTTGTTAACCAGCTCACAGCAGCAGCTGACATCAAACAGGGAATGAAAGAACTTGACAAAATCAGAGCAAATTATACAAAAGAAATTGAGAAAGCAGTTTGTGAATTAATTGATGAATGTAGAAAGAAAAAAGTTCAGATGACAGATTCAGAGCTGGATGAAGAATTTAATAAAATGTGGACTGAAACAGTGAACAGAATGTCTTTCACTGAAATGAAGCCCATAAATGTCTTCGACAGTGTATCACACTGTTTAAGAAT
>NC_051436.1:4098572-4108542 GCF_001649575.2 Kryptolebias marmoratus | reverse complement strand
TGAAAGTTATGTAAAATCATGGATATTTGACAGAATAAAGGAGCACTTCTCTAAAGTTTCTACAATATGTGAGTTTGAGGACAGACATGTTCAGACAAGCATTGACAACATAAATGATGCCATCAAAACAGCTAAAGCAGAAACAACAGATAGTCTGAAGACATTTGTTGAAAATATCTGCAAAGAACTTGGAGATAAACTGGTGATTTCCCAGGATGCTCTTGGTGCCTTCATGATCCTGAACAATGCTGACCAGGAACAGTTTGCTCACTGGCTCACAGAGTCTGTGAAGGAAATAAAAGAAGCTCTGAGTGAGAAGTTGAAGAACACAACCATTGAAACAAAACTCAAACATCTTCAGATGAACCCTCTGAATGAGCTTTTCAACAGAGTGATTGGTTGTCGTAAACAGTGTCCGTTCTGTAAAGTTCCTTGTGATGCAGGAGGAGGAAAACACACTGAACATTTTGCTTCTCTGCATCGGCCAGAGGGTATTGGTAGACGCAGATGGGATGGTTCAGACAAACTTGTCACAGACATTTGTTCTTCCTCTGTGATCAGTGACAAGAGATTTCGCTGCTTTGAAACAAAGAATAAATGGCATCCTTTCAAAAAATACAGAAAAGTTTTTCCAGACTGGGATATTCCTCCAGACAGAAGTCTTGAAGCTTCAGACTTCTGGAAATATGTGATGACAAAGTACAACAATGAGTTTGCTGAAGCATATGGTGCAAGACCTGCTGACATTCCTGCTTCCTGGAGAAATATTACAGAAGAACAGGCCAAAGAAAGTCTCAAAGATTCATTCAATGTTAAATGAAACTATTTTTTTTCTCATAACTTCTTTTTATTCTAAAATCAGTAGTTTCTGTCTTTTCTGTATGTTTTCAGAACGGTATCAAACAGGTGAAGAAAATGGATGGATAAATGACTTTTACAAACAAGTTCATTAAAAGATAAATGTTCACTTGTTAGTTTGGATCTTTACTGTTAAAACTACTAATAAATGTATGAATGTAACTCAATGCAACAAGTTTTTTTTCATTTTGTTAAAAATTGAGTGACTTGGAACATTTTGTTTGTTTGACATATCTGCTGGAAAATACTTTTTTTTAAAATAATTTTAAGACCACTTGTGCTTTCTTTTGGTGATTGACAAAAAAGATTTTGTGATATGCTTAAATTATGTCAAAATGTGAGGTTGTGAAGAATCATGCTTTATTCTTGTTTCATTGACATTTTTTTTTTAAATATTAACCCTGCTTGTGAATCAAACATTGTTACTATGTTACATTCTGTACTTTAAGTGAATAAATAAAAAGACAAACTCTGCAGTCTGACTATGAATGTCTTTAATGTTTCCCAGATCAGAATCACAGCATACAGTTTAGAATACCTTCTAAAAGAACAGAAATATCATCACCTCGTTCAATTACCTCTTCGTGTTCTGCAGAAGCCTGTTAATCACCCATTGATTCAAATCAGGCATGTTGGAGCAGAAAAACAAGTAAAACATGCAGGATAGTGGCCCTCGAGGATATCATGGCCTATATCATGGTGAGCATCATGCTCTGAGTGCTTCATCTGCAGGAACATAATCTCATCTTGCACAAACCCTTTGTTGAACGTTTATGTTAATGATTTTGATTAAAAGAGCAGTAAAATAACTCAAAAAAAGAAGGAAATTTACAGAATTTAAACTTTCTATATTTTGGGATTATTAACATCCTGAATTTCCATTGAACAACATGAAAAGTTGTCAACTGTCACAAAAATTCCTATGTCTACATATTTTTAGAGATTGCCATGAAGGTTTTAGCAAATGTTCTTTCATGAATGTTCAAAACATACTAGCTTTTTCAGTGGATAGAATAGTATTAATCAGTTTTCTTTCATTAAATAACTAGTAAACTTTCATTTATCCCAAAGATTAAGTTTCTTACCAAAGAAAATTATACTGTCATTATATTGTCAGTTCCATTACTGCATTTTGCTAATGAAAAATAAGTATGTCCTGACATAACAATTTGATTTTTAGAATATAGCTGGTTGAAAATATGAGCTGGTAGTCTATTGAATAAATAAATCTTTTTGTCCCTTCAAGAAAATCAAGCATCCTTTGTTGGGGCAAAAGTGCAAAATTATGCCACTTACTTGTTTGTCTGCCACGCCCATCTGCACCTGTCCCCAGTTTGTAATCAGTCACCTGTTTCCACTTAACAATCACCCTCTGCCTTTGAAACCTGGTCATGTTCTTCTCATGTTCTTTTTGTTATTTATTCTTTGCTGCCACACCAGCCTTGTTGTCTTTAGTGAAATAAATTAGTTTTTTTTCTTTTTAGCTCTTTGTGTCTAACTGTGTTTGGCTCCAAATTCTCATTCCACAAATTTGTGACAGACAAGACTACATCTCAAACTGAAAATAAACTAGATGACAAAATGGAGTTTGGGGTACTTTTCCTAAAAATGATCAAGCAGATTTCCATCATTCCAACCCACTAGCCAAGAAAAAATAGTCTTTTTTTATGGGGATTGGCCTAGCAGGGAAGAAAATCCCAAATTCAGGGGTTTGGACATAGATTGCAGCTGAACCAGCACTGATAGGAATATACCCATTACCAGGACAACTGAAATATTATATAAACAAAGTTTTCGTCATCTACAGTAATCTCTTTTTCTTTCCCTAAAATTATTTGTTTTAAAAGCACCTCTATTTTTTGTATTTCACTGTACATAATTAGGTTCAGACAGTGTAAACAAATTGAGTATTTTGTGCTTTGTTAGAAATGATTTACCAAGATAAATCTGACACTTTACTGGTAGCAGCACTTAATATTGACCTAAAATGAACACACTAGTACTCATGCTTATCCTCTTTAGTTATTTAACAAAACATGTTAGGTTAATTGGTAACTCTACATTGTCTGTAGGTGTGAGTGAGAGTGTCAATGGTTGTTTGTCTCTGTGTCCCTGTAATAGACTTGTGATCTGTCCAAGGTGTCCCCTGCCTCTCGCACAGTGATGACTGGAGATAGGCACCAAAGGAGAAGCAGCTGAAGAGGTAAAGAAAATGGATGGAAGCCTAAAGAAACAAATAGAGAAGTTTTTTAGTTTGTCCAGTAGAGGGGGCCCACACTCTGGGCCCCCTCTGCTGGACTGGATGTGGATGACTGAGAATCTACACCAGCACACTCTATAGCGTAAAAAACATTCAGCAGCACTGGCCAACATTTACACAGAGCACTGTCTCCTAAAATTAAGTTTTGTTTTTGCAAAACTGCAGAAGATTTTAGTAAACTTGCTAATGTTCCCATAATGCAGATAAGAAAATGCTGACGACAATTTAATTAGCATTATTGCAGACAGGTGTGCGCAATCAAAAACTTATGCTGGTGTAGATTCTCAGTCATCCAGGCCATGGTAAATTCAAAAAAGTTAAAAAACAAAAACAACTGGACTTCTATTCTGTAGTTTAAGACATTTCGCTTCTCATCCGAGGAGCTTTCTCAATTCAGAAACAGAGAGTGTGGAGTTGAGCTTTTAAAACTGAGATGTGATGTAAGCTGGATTGCTTGCAAATTGTTCTCACTCTCCTAACAATAGAGGCTCGTTAGGGTCCTTGTTTGTCTGACTCACTGATGAGCCCCTCTGGTCACATGAGTGCAGGTGTTGATTGGAGTGAAACTAACTGGGGATCAGGCCTAAAGCTCCATTATATGGTTTTGAAAGCTGGAATCTGAGACCTCCTCCTCTGTTTAATGTTGGTTTCTCCTTTTTGACATAAATAGCTTCTTTTATTAACATGCAAACTTTAAGAGTAAAATTAACTACTCCTGAAGGTCTCACTTTCAATGGTAAAATGGAAGAAACTGCATACAACTGTTGCCTGGGTTCCTCACTAGTCTAAGTTTTATGAGAGAGTGGCGAAGAGAAAGCCACTGCTGAATAAATCACACATTAAATCTCTTATCAAATCTTGACATGAGTTCACAAACTCTTGTTTAGTTTATATATTAACTCTTGGTGATATCAGATTTAAATTTTAACCTTAAGAAACTGATTAGTTCTGCAGTAAAGATATCCTTATTTTAAATTGAGACTTTGATCTAAAGTGATATCGTTTTTATTATTTAAGGACTTTGAACAGGTGACTCACACTTTATTACACCGCAACGCCACTAATGTAACTCTCTGTATGACGGTGTTAGCCAGGCGGCCTCTCAAGACTGTATTTAGTTCAGAGCGCTGCAGCTCATCTTTTAACACAAACAAAAAAGCATGAACATATTTCCCTGGCTTCCCTTCATTGTTTGTTTTAGACCTGATTTTAACATTTTATTGATGATCTATAAGGCCCTAAATGGGGAGGCTCTGGTATATCTGTCTAACCTGCTGCAGCGCTAATTACCCTCCAGATTCCTTGGATCTAAAGAGCTTTTGCTTTTACTTGTACTGATGTCCAGGCTGGTCTGCACAGGTGACCTGCTCTTTTCAGTTGTAGAACCAGCTGCCTCTTATATATCAGACAGGTTTCAGCTCATAGTGTTTTGAAATGTCATCTTAAAACACATTTGTACTCACTGGCTTTTAATACAGCATGAGAACTTACTCTTATGTCTCGTCCATGCCTTTGTATCCTCCAGGCTCGACTACTGCAACTCTCTGTTTGTTGGAATCTCCAGCAAGAACCTTCAGAAGCTTCAATACATTCAAAACAGTGCAGCCAGGATTTTATTGAGAGCTCGAAAATTTGAACATATTACACCCATTCTCCACAACCTTCACTGGCTTCCTGTCACCTATAGAATTCAGTACAAAATTGCTCTCATTACCCATCAATGTCTAAATGGAACTTCACCGGATTATCTGAAGGACCTTATTATTCCATACTTATCCACCCGATTTCTATGATCACAGAACTGTAACCTCCTCCACCTTCCACGATCTAAACTAAGGACCATGGGAGATCAGGCATTCTGTGTGGCTACCCCCGTCTCTGAAACTCTCTCCCTGACTATCTGAAAGCTCCTCAACCACGGATTGACTTCAAAAAAGGCTTTTGTATCCACATCTAACTTGTACTTTTCAATACTTGTTTCTCTGAGTTAAAATAGAACAAACATCTTTAAAAGGAGTGAACATTTATGCAATTACTTATTGACTTTTATTTCATTGATATTACTCTATAAAAAATTAATTTCACTTTGACACTGAGGAAGGTTTTTGCCTTTTTCTTTTTTGTAAAGAAGGCTAGTTTATTATGCAGGACTGATTTATGACAGCAATACTTTTTATTTGCACTGTAAATGTTACGTGACTTGCAGTCTTGAAGTTGACCTTGGATCAGAGTGTGACTGTGTAATTCTTAAAGTAAACGTGGCTTTACTAAAAGGGAGTTAACCCCCAGCTCTGTACTGCAGCACGGCAAACACAGAGTGGTACTTTAGTCAGACTGCAGAGTTCTTGAAAATACTACATGGAGGGAATTTGTTTTCTTAGTATACATTTTGACATGGGCAGATATTCTGCAAAGGTAAGCTCTTTTTACTGTTCATTTAATGATTATTTATCAATTGATATGATAAAAATTAAAAAGTCATGCTTGAGTTAGTTCAGGAAAATATATGAATATTGAATGACTTACAGGGTTTTTACTGTAAACGTCTATTCTGTCTTGAATATGGTAATAATATCATTGATGATTAAACTAAAGTAATGGAACATGCAGGTGTTGATTTGGGTCTGACTTCCACAAGTGAAAAGGAACTTGTGGCCCTTCAGGGTTTTGTCTACATTAGCAAATACTTAAAAAAAAGCATAAATAGTCTTCACTTCAGAAGGGTCCACAAAAAGACAGGATAAGTATAAAGTCAAGTCAAACAGTCTCTAACCATTAATACATGCCTAACACATGATGTGAAAGTACATTTATATAAACATTTACTTACATACACACAGTATATAGAATAGTTTATTCATGAGTTAATAAGCATGAAAAAACATTGAGTATATTGGTTTTGGAAGTAATTAGCCTTTATTGGTAAAGCATTAATAAATGTGTTGATTTATAGCTTATTAAGTATGAATCATCCTTTAATTATTGATATGATCAGGGTTAATTAACCATATATCAATGACTAAATAAGGTGTAGTTATTAAAAAGTGCTACTTTTTATTCTTTAAATGATATGTGGATTGATGAGTTTGTAAAGTGTAAAGAATTCTACAGTTTACTTCTCTACTTGCCTCAGGACAGATAGTGTTTTATATCTGTATGATTATATTGACAACAAACACTGAACACAAATTATTCTTTTGGGATTATTCAAGTTATATCACCTATGAAGTTTTACAGGCAGCATCTTTGTGAGACTATTAAGAAATAAAAAATTCTGACTTAGGAAAGTGAACCCAGAACTTTTATTACTAATACATCAGTTAAAGTGGGAAGATTTTCAGGGAATGAAAGCAAATCCAATCTAAGTAGGAAATTCACTCCTGATGTCAGGTTTTATTGGTTTTGCTTTGATACAAGACAGATTTATAAAAAATGAACAAGTTGTGTCAGACAGTTAGAAGACCAATAGAAACTCAGGGTTTCCTTCAGTAAACTTGCTAGTGAGCAGTCTGTTACCATGGTGACAGAGTCCAAGTTTAATTTTTCTCTCTTTCTGGAATGGAAATCTCTGAGTTTTCTCTTTTTTTCTTTTTTTCAATCACTAAACTGGCTTTCTGGAAACCTCTCATCAATATCAAAAATAAAAACATTTTTGTTGTTGTTGTTGTTGTTTTTGTTATTTTCACAGCAGTTTGCCATCTTGTGAACAGATCGGTGTGTAATATTAGCAGTGAGTCTGTATCTCATCCTGTGGACACTCCTGTTGGTGAAATGGAGGACAAGACTGAGATCAACTGCAGAGGTTGAAACTGTACAAGGGACAAATGAAACAAACATGGAAACACAGAACAAACAAGATCCAGAAATGTAAAACCTTCAGGCTCCTGAAGAAATGAAGACTGATGAAACAGGTAGGCCACACATTTAACTTTACATAATAAATAGAACAAATCTGATTATATGAGCAACCAGAAGAATCATTCAGACCAAGTGCTTTGTTTAAAAATGTCTTCTAAAATCTGTAGATTATCTGGAAAACTAAAACTTTCCTAAAGAAAGTTGAAACAAATGAGGAGGGACTGTGGTGGAATTTACTGCTATGATTTAAATGTCTGATTCTGCTCTTGTTTTTGGTCAATATTTGTTGTTACATTTTTAAAATACTGACAGGTGAAAGCACTCATTTCGTCACCTTCTTAAAATAATTGCCTAAGTCATTTTTTTTCAAAAATTATTTTTTTGCCTAAATCATCTCAACAATCAACAAATAGTTCAGTTTTTTGTGTTTCCTGAAACACTGCAAAAAATGACGTAGGCAATTATTTTAAGAAGGTGACGATTTGTTTTACTGAAGTCTTTATGAGTATTTGTATTTGGACTTGTTAGATTATGTTTCAATATTCCAGAAGTATGGCCAATGAAATGACATACATGAGGAATATAAAATCTAAACAAATTATGAGTAAATCAAACATTTGTAATTTCACATAGATGCAGGGATCTCTGGTTCAAGGAAGGCCTGGGCCCAAAGGGAGCCTAAACATGCATGGTTTTGGACCTCATGTTTGTGGGGGCAACTCCTTTTTTCCAAAAGTGGGCCTTTCTCACTCCCCTGATCTTCTAGGGATTTCTACCAACGTCTTTCACATTTAGATTATAACTCAATTTTGTACTTACATCAGTATGTTTTTTGTAAAAATCATTCAATTTTCATGACTCTTCTTTACCTGATTGACAGTTACTTTTGAAATTGATAATACTGAATGTATTTGTTGTAATTTTGTAGATCTGTCAAAACATACAGATACAGTTATTACTTTTATCTTATTTAAAAAAAAACTTCAAAAATATGGTTTCACGGTTCCTATTTTAGCATTGTTAAAAAGTTGATAGTTCAATAGGAAACAATTTGTTTGTGTTAAGGGTTGTAATTCCACCAAGGCTAAAGTACACTGTGGGGTTCCTCAGGGATCCATTCTTGGACCACTTTTATTAACTTATTTATGTCAATGACTTACCTAAAAGATTCAAACATCCTTATTCCAATAATGTTTGCAGATTACCATTCAAACTTTGATTCACTGATTAAAAAGGTAAATGTTAGTTTAGCAGTGAATGATACATGGTTCAAACTAAATAAATTATCTGTAAATATAAACGTTATTATTTTTAGTTGGAAAAAGTTAAGATCTATAGTTTTTTCTAAAATTTTAATTCAGTTTATTGAAATACCACAAGTGTCATCTATAAAAATTGCTATGAATGATTGAGAAACATTTCCTGAAATTTTTTTAAAAACATTTTACTGCTACTTTACACCTCAAAAATCTTGTTCCATGTTTTAGTTCCTCTAAATCATATTGAATTTTGACCTCTACAAGTGAAAAGGTTTGGCCAATGAAGACTAAAAGACTGATAAGCCAAAAAAGAATGTACATTTGAGCTTGTTATGAAATAGTTCTTGAAATGTTCAGAAACACATCATTTTAGTAAATGTTATAAAGACACATTTATAAAAATATTGATATTATAAATTGAAAGAATCTGAAGTTTCTTAAACAAAGGCACAGATGAAACATGAGATGCTGATTGGGAAGCAATTATAGCAAACGTTTTATGCAGGATCAAATTTTTATGAGGAATTGTAGGAAACATGTTCTTCCAAACAATATTACAATAAGAAAGATAAGAATGAATTAAACTAATACAATGTTAAAGACCAAGATTCAGTGACATGAATGTACTTATTTTTATGTATCTTTCTGTTATCAACATTTTTTATGTTTAGTTTATTGTTTATTCTTGTATGTATATTTAGGTAATTTGGTTTTATCTGGTGAAAGACTTCATATAAGCTACTGAAAATTTGCCTTTTCCCTCTCTGTATTTTGTCTATTTTGTTTTATTTTATATTTGTGTCATGTGTGTAAAAAAATAAATATAAATAAAATTAAAAATCTGTAAATTGTTAAAATAGAAACTATTCCTAAAACATATCACCTTTGTCTCCACAGAGGTTAACTTGGGAAGCTTCTTGGAGGATCTGGGGTTGAAGCAGCACTACAGAGAGAAGCTCTCACTCAGCAAGATACTTGAGATTAATGAGAAGACCATCACTGATGAACCTGTCAAATGTAAATCAGATCTTCCATCGTATTTTTTAAAGAAACTGATGATGGTTAATGTGACAGCTAGAAATGTGAGATATGCATCTGAATCAGAAACTACAGAGTCGGATTCTGATGATGATTCTAATGATCCAAACGCAGATGACAAGTTAAACCCTCTTGATATAATCACTGCTCTCTTCCTGTGTTCTGATGGTTTTGTTCAGCAAGAATTGGCTCTAAAAATGTCCATGTGTCAGTTCTCTGTGCCCCTGCTGCTTCCCAACTGTGATACAAACCAGTGCACACTCATGCTGTGGGCCATGAGAGACATTGTTAAGAAGTACAGACCTCTGTCTCTCTCTGAATCTAAGGGCTTCATAGAAGAAAGAATCGTTCTTTCTGAACTTCCAATGGTCTCCTTTGTGAGACTTGGTGAGTGTTCCTTGTCTAAATCTGAGATCCTTAATAAACTCCTGAGTAATTCTCAGCAGTACCATGACACCTTTGTTCACCACAACATGGAGTGTGGAGATGCTCCACGAAGAATCTCCAATGGACTGACTGAAATCAGCTGGTACCTTCCCTGTGGAAACAAAAACATGGACATCTTCAGTGAGCCAGTTGCTATAGCTAACCTCCGTGGTGACATTGCTTCATTTGAAACACAATACTCCTTTTTGTGTCAGACATCTGCAGCAGTTTTTGTGTTTTTTGACCAGCTGGACCCTGAGTGTGAACTGCT
>NC_051436.1:4093950-4095425 GCF_001649575.2 Kryptolebias marmoratus | reverse complement strand
CAGAAGAAAGCTGAAGAATTCACCAACCAGTGCTTGAAACCTGCTGTTGAAGACTTTGTCAATCGATCTCTGGGTCCTAATATAGTTAATGAAATGATGAAAAGAGAGGAGTTCAGCACAAGAATGTCCTTCCAGTATTCAGTTTTACTGGATCTCCTTTCAAGAAATGAGCTCAAAAGTTTTCTGAGCTACTGTTGTTCTTATGAAAGTTATGTAGAAGATTGGATATTTGACAAAATAAAGGAGCACTTCTCTAAAGTTTCTACAATATGTGAGTTTGAGGACAGACATGTTCAGACAAGCATTGACAACATAAATGATGCCATCAAAACAGCTAAAGCAGAAACAACAGACAGTCTGAGGACATTTGTTGAAAATATCTGCAAAGAACTTGGAGATAAACTGGTGATTTCCCAGGATGCTCTTGGTGCCTTCATGATCCTGAACAATGCTGACCAGGAACAGTTTGCTCACTGGCTCACAGAGTCTGTGAAGGAAATAGAAGAAGCTCTGAGTGAGAAGTTGAAGAACACAACCATTGAAACAAAACTCAAACATCTTCAGATGAACCCTCAGAATGAGCTTTTCAACAGAGTGATTGGTTGTGGCAAACTGTGTCCGTTCTGCAAAGTTCCCTGTGATGCAGGAGGAAGAAAACACACTAAACACTTTGCTTCACTGCATCGACCTCAGGGTATTGGTCAAAGCAAATGGGACGACTCAGGCAAACTTGTCACTGACATTTGCTCTTCCACTGTAAACAGTGACTGCAGCTTTCGCTGCAGGGAAACAAAGAATGAATGGTATCCTTACAAAGAATATAGGGAAATCTTTCCAGACTGGGATATTCGTCCAGATGCAAGTCTTGATGCTTCAGACTTCTGGAAATTTGTGATGACAAAGTACAACAATGAGTTTGCTGAAGCATATGGTGCAGAACCTGCTGACATTCCTGCTTCCTGGAGAAATATTACAGAAGAACAGGCCAAAGAAAGTCTTAAAACATCATTCAATGTTAAGTGAAACTATTATTTTCTCACAACTTCCTTTCAGCTTAATACTACTAATAAATGTATGACTGTAACTCAATACAGAAATGTAGCTTGTTTTAATGTTATTCAGAACTGAGTGACTTGGAACATTTTGTGTGAACAACATATCTGCTGGAAAATATTTTAATAGTTTTAAGATCACTTGTGCTTTTTTAGTTAGTGTAACAAAAGATTTTTATGTCATGCTAATATTTTGTCAAAATGTAAGAATGTGAAGAATCCTGTGCTACTCTTTTTTATTGGCATTTTATGGCAAATATTAAACCTTTTTGTGAATTAAATATTGTTACCATGTTACATTCTGTACTTAAAGTGAATAAATAAAAAGACACACTCTGCAGTCTGACTATGAATGTCTTTAATGTTTCCCAGATCAGAATCACAGCATACAGTGTAGAATACCTTCTAAAATAACAGAAATAT
>NC_051436.1:4074721-4093850 GCF_001649575.2 Kryptolebias marmoratus | reverse complement strand
CATGTTCAGACAAGCATTGACAACATAAATGATGCCATCAAAACAGCTAAAGCAGAAACAACAGACAGTCTGAAGACATTTGTTGAAAATATCTGCAAAGAACTTGGAGATAAACTGGTGATTTCCCAGGATGCTCTTGGTACCTTCATGATCCTGAACAATGCTGACCAGGAACAGTTTGCTGACTGGCTCACAGAGTCTGTGAAGGAAATAAAAGAAGCTCTGAGTGAGAAGTTGAAGAACACAACCATTGAAACAAAACTCAAACATCTTCAGATGAACCCTCAGAATGAGATTTTCAACAGAGTGATTGGTTGTGGCAAACAGTGTCCGTTCTGTGAAGTTCCTTGTGATGCAGGAGGAAGAGAACACACTGAACACTTTGCTTCACTGCATCGACCTCAGGGTATTGGTCAAAGCAAATGGGACGACTCAGGCAAACTTGTCACAGACATTTGCTCTTCCTCTGTTATTAGAGGTTGCTACTTTCGCTGCAGTGAAACAAAGAATAAATGGTATCCTTACAAAGAATACAGGAACATTTTTCCAGACTGGGATATTCGTCCAGATGCAAGTCTTGAAGCTTCAGACTTCTGGAAATATGTGATGACAAAGTACAACAATGAGTTTGCTGAAGCATATAATGCAAAACCTGCTGACATTCCTGCTTCCTGGAGAAATATTACAGAAGAACAGGCCAAAGAAAGTCTCAAAGATTCATTTAATGTTAAGTGAAACTATTATCTTCCCATAACTTCTTTTTAGTCTAAAATCAGTAGTTTCTGTCTCTTCTGTATGTTTTCAGAACGGTATCAAACAGGTGTAGAAAATAGATGGATAAATGACTTTTACAAACAAGTTAATCAAAACATAAATGTTCACTTGTTCACACTTTTACTGTTAAAACTATTAATAAATGTATGAATGTAACTCAATGTAACACTTTTTTTAAATTTTGTTAAAAATTGAGTGACTTGGAACATTTTGTTTGTACAAGATATCTGCAGGAAAATATTTTTTATAGTTTTAAGATTACTTGTGCTTTCTTTTGGTGAGGTAAATAAAAGAAAATGTGATATGCTTAAATTTTGTCAAAATGTGACGGTGTGAAGAATCATGCTTTATTCTTTTTTTGTTGACATTTTCTGTCAAATATTAAACCTTTTAGTGAATTAAATATTGTTACATTCTGTACTTTAAGTGAATAAATAAAAACACACTCTGCAGTCTGACTATGAATGTCTTTAATGTTTCCCAGATCAGAATCACAGCATACAGTGTAGAATACCTTCTAAAATAACAGAAATATCATCACCTCATTCATTTATAGGAGTTTACTTTCCTATTTATCATTATCTTTTTTAAGATTTGGGTTTCTGAATTCAACATAGAATATAAAAATAAGACAAAAGGTGCAGATTTGCAGTGAAGCTGAGGGGTTAGATGTCTGTTTTATCATCTGTTTGTCCATTTTTAAAACTGCTGGGTGTTGATGATGTGTTTTTAAACAAAACTGACCTAATATAAGGTCCAGGTTGAAGCACTTTGTTTGCCACCAATCTCTCTGGATTTTAGAAGATTAAAAAAAAAAATTCTGCAAGAAGGAAAACTTTCACAACATCATGATAGATGGGATCAAAACCTTGAATCACCTGAGTGATCTTATGACTGTGAAACTATGAGGCATCTTATGGTATCAAAGCTCTCCCATCTGTCCTACATGTAATTAGTGGCTACATTTAAACACAGCTACAATAACTCAGTTAATGATGGATTAAACTTTGTGTCTCAGGTTTATTTTCTGACTGATCAGTGAAAGAAGAGCTATCTTTTAAAGAAAGGCTTTTAGCCTTGGTCACATGTTTAGACAGATGATTTCAGGTTGTAGTCATCATGCAGCACAGATTATTAAGCATAAAACAGAAGAATTAAAAGATAAATTATAATGAATGAGAGTAGTGAAACTGCAGCCCTAAATTATATTTGAAAAAGTAACTTCTTTAGGAAGCTAGTGATGCTAACTACATTATCTTTGACCCCCTGAGGGCTTCAGAGAAGTTTTGCTACAATAACTTTCTGACTTTTCTCAGGAATCATGATGCTACACAAAATCTACATGAATATAACAACGTAAAGGTAAAAACTGGTCTAAAAATGAAACATTTTATCAAGTGCCCCTTTATTTATTTATTTATTTAGCTATTTATTGTTTCAAACTGCACCTGTTGTGTTTTTAAGACTAAATAAGGAATAATTATTCACTCAACCCCCCAAACAGACAAAGAAAAAACAAGAAACTTAATATTTACAAAAATTTAATTTGTTTGATTCTTACACATAAAAATGTAGTTTTGATTCTTGTCTAGATGATTGTCAAACCACCCAGTTCTGTCTTCTTCTTCCTCACATTTCCTCCTGACTGAATAATTCTGATGGGTGGCACAGAGTGGTTAGAGCTGTTGCTTCTCACCAAGAAGGTTGCAGGATCACATCCTGGCTTGTGTGCACATGGGTTTGCTCCGGTTTCCTCCCACAGACCAAAAAGGTTAGGTTAATTGGTGACTATTAAATTGTCACTAGATGAGAGTGTGAATAGTTGTTTGTCTCTATGTGTCCCTGCGACGGACTTGCAACCTGTCCAGGGTGTCCCCCGCCTCTCGCACAGTGGCTGCTGGGTATAGGCACCAGCTCCCTGCGACCTGGAATGGAGAAGTGGGTAAAGAAAAGGGTTGGATGGATGAATGACACAATGGCGCCCTCTAGTGTTAGCTGATTAAACAGACCAGTGAAACAATCCTCTGTATCAGAACGGAAACAATTTATTTATAATTTGCATTTAACTGAAGAATACAAAGTGCAGTGGTGAGTGAAGGCTTTGCTACCTGTGATGAATCTCAGTGCTCCATGATAGACAGCGTCCAACAGACGTAATGAGCTGGCAGAGGCTTTCATATACACAACATCCCCATAGTCTAAAATACACATAAAAGTGGCAGAATCGAGATATTTACCGGCACTGTTTCAGAAACAACTCTTGTTTAAAAAAAAAAAATTGTTTTAACTTAAGGTTTTTTAAGCAGATTTTCAATGTGGGGCTTAAAAGTTAAATTTTAATCTGTGGTGATGCCAAGGTATTTGTAAGATGTCACAAAATCAATGTAGCCTGTTCAGAAAACCCTATGTCCACAAACCTCCGACACAAGATCCCATGAACAACCGCGTCAAAGGCTTTGGACAGATCTATGAAAAGGGCGGCACTGTAGTCCTTGGCATCAAGAGCTTCAATTACATAATTTAGAACCTTCAAAGTGGCAGTAACTGTTTTCTAAAACCCGACTGGCAGGGTGATAAAAAATGTTTTGAGTACAAATACTGCTTAATCTGTTTATTAATTATTTTTTCAAAAATATTTGCTAAAATACATAATTTGGAAATGGATCTATAGTTATTTAGTGCAGTTGGATCGCCACCTTTTAATAAAGGCAAGACAAAAGCTGATTTCCATTTGTCAGGGATACAGTTTTGTTGAATAGACAAATTAAATATGTGTCACTGGTTCCGCTATGATGTCAGCTGCTAAACGTAGGAAGTAGGGACGGAGATTATAAGGGGCACCTGATTTTTTAATATCTAGATTTTTTAACTCCTTACAAACCTCACTGACAGACAGTTTAGAGAAAACAAAGTCTGACCAGAGGTTGGATTTCTGAAAGTATAGCTAATAGATACAGAAGATTCTAAGGTGTTAATTTTATAAGGTGTTAGAGTCAACAACCTGCCTATTAAAACAGTTTAACATCTCCGCCTTGTCTAACACTGGCCCTGAGTCAGTCATCAACTGAGCGGAAAGATCTCAATAGCCCTTACAAAAAAATCCCATGAAAATCACATGTGACTTTCACATGTGAATTTCGTGGGATTTTTTTGTAAGGGTAGGAGTTGCCAGAAATAGATTTAATTGTTTCCCAAAATTTGCATAGGTCATTTAAATGAGTTTTAGTTTCAGTTAGATAATTGGAACTCTTTACCTTTTTGATCAATGCAGTACATGTATTTTGTAACTGGCGAAAATTAAGCAAATCAGCATCTAATTTAGAGTTCTTTGCTTTTGCCCAAAGCTGGTCCTTCTCATGTAGGAGAGTCCTCAATTCAGGAGTGACCCAAGGACTAACTTGACTTTTTACCCCAAACACTTTAAAAGGGGCATGTTTACCCAACCTTTGGTAGGGCATCTGAGTTTGAAGTGAAAGTGGAACCACCCGAGTAGAACAAATACAGCAAGATGGAAGTTTTTTTTTTTATTTGTTTTGTTTTTTTGTATTTTAATTTCTAGAATGTGTTGATGTGTAGCTATCGTGTTTTAGAAAGATACATTTAATACTTTGAAATACATCTGACAAGACATGGGATATTTATAGGTGTTATTGGAAATGTTCATAAATGTTTTTTCCTTTTGGTAAGTGCTGTAATTATGAGTTGGTATGAGGATATAAGGTTGCTTTATGATAAACTCAAGGGAAAACTCAGTAGTTCCTCACTTTGTGCTTTGGTTACTGTTGTAAGCTTCCTCATTTTCTCAGGTTTGTCTTCCAGTAAATGGCTGCTGCACTCTGATTGGACTGGTTGGGGCCTACAGGCTATGGGGCAAAAAACTCATTGTCTGCGGCAAACTCTTGGTATTTAGCTTTTCTGATTGTTGCTGCTGCAACTGAAAAACCGTAAGTGGTATCAGTTCAGTTCATATTATTTATATGGTGCCAGTTTACTACAAAAGTAATTTCTGGACAACATGAGTTTGTTTAGGTAGATTTTGGTGTTAACCATAGTGTATGGAAATTTTTTCATAATAAAAATCTAAATCCTGGAGGTATGTTTTAATTTCAATTGCACCACAAAATGTTGGTTTGAACTTTTGATTGTTTCATGCAATCTTATCTAAATCTCTGTCTGCAGACCTGAGTTGGAATTGAGTTCCTGCTATGAGGAGGGACTTTGGTCCAATGGAGTTTGTAGGGCCCTGAATTGGGGCCCAGATGCCGGAAGCTGAGTGAGTGTTACAAGGGGGGCAGGACCTGGAAGGAACAGAGGTTCTGAACCACTGTCCAGTGGTTTATGAGACAGTTTGCTAACAGACAGACTCTAACACGCACACTGTCTGCCGCTCGCTCCAACCCGATCTACTCTGGAGGCCAAACCAAAAAAACAGGCCGTAACCAGCTGGAAGCTTGCTTTTTAACAAGAAACTAAAAAATGAAGTAAAAATATTATTAATACCATCATATTTATGGTGTACAATAAGAATAATTTCTTCCATATGAAATAGTGTTAACAGTTCAAGAAATGTTCTGGAAATAATCTACATATCAATGAACACCTTTTATTGTTATTGATTCAACTTTATTCTTTAAATGTTAACAATATTTTTTATTTGCAATTTGTCAGGTTTTCATTATATATATATATATATATATATATATATATAAAATATTAATAGATTGTGTTGTTGTATAGCTATTGTGTTTGAGAATAATCAGTTTTGTACTTTAAAATATGTTTGACTAAACATGGGATCTTTACAAGCTGGTACAATGATACGAGTGAAGAATGACGATGTACAAGTTTTTTTAGACTCAAGAGGAGACTCTTTTCTTTCTTTCTGTTGATTTAACTGCACTTTGCACTACACTTACTGCTGTTACCAGCTGAACCTTTTGTACTGAAGTGTAGAACAAAAAACATCCAATCAGAGCAGTCGTTAAACAATGCTAGTTTCAAAGTAAAGTGTTTTTTCCTCCTTAGCCATTTTATTCACTCCTCATAATAACAACAACAAAAAATTATAGGAAATTACAAAAAACTGGCTACATATATAATACATATATAAGTAAGGAATAAGAAAACAAAAATTTATGAAGAAACACTTCCTAAGAAAAGCTTCTGCTGCTGTGTTTTTTAAATCATAACTTTATTGAAAATAACTTTATTATGACAAAATAAGTCAAATACATGTTCTGAATTTACCAAAACTATTTTAATGTTCCAAACAAGTACAAAAAGGCTTATAACTTGCTGTGGAGCAGGTTGTGAGTTCAGCCTGTGTTACCATGATAATCGAACTAACCAACCTAAAAGAGAGACTTCATCATACCCAAAATTCTTGCTTTGCTTAACATAGCCAGCTTAAGCTGTTAATCTCTCTTTGTAATACAGGTTTCCGGTGTGACAACATAAATTAAATAAAAGCAATAAACCAAAAGTACCAGAGAAAGGACCAAAATAAATCAAAAGACAAAAACAGTCGATCATGGCAGAAGGTGTTTTCCTTTTAGCCCTATGGCAGTAGTAGTTAGTATTAGTACTTCAACAAAATGTTGAGAGCAATGCATCTGTTTAACAGAGGCTGGATGGAGAAACCAGACAAACAGACATGATCACATTTCTGTCAGACTGCTGATCAGAACGTTTAACCTGAGGGTGAGTTCCTGAGACCAACATGGAGACAGAAAATAGGTCCAAATACAGTCTTCATGGAGTAATATAATGTGCATCCAACATATGTTGTATTTTTGGTTTAAGGAATTTTTAAGGAGGTGTTTATTTGGGTCCTATGTGCTATGACTCATAACCCACATTCTTCTCTGCATAAAAAGGTCTCAGACTTTCCAGAATGCATTCTTGACTTTGTACTTCCTCATTAAGAAGTGTCTCCTTTCTTGTTCTGTCTTCCAGTAAATGGCTGCTGCACTCTGGTTGGACCGGTCTTTGCTTAATATGCGGGAAGATGTGTGTGTGTGTGTGTGTGTGTGTGTGTGTGTGTGTGTGTGGGGGGGGGGTTATATACATATATACAAATGCACAGTTTCATGCACCGACTCACAAAAAGAGTCGCCGCCCTCAGCTCAACACGGCATCACAGCAAACACAGAGTGGTGCTGCAGCGTTCTTGAGAATAAGGTCTTTCGTTTTATACATTTTGACATGGGCACATATTTCGCAAAGGTAAGCTCTTTATACTACTGATTATTATTATTATTGGTCATTTACTATTGATATGACAAATACCAAGAAGTCATGGTTCAGTTAGTTCAGGAAAACATGCGAATAATGCATGACTTACAGGGTTCATACTGTAAACTTCTATTCTGACTTGAACGTGGTAATGATAATATTGATGCCCAATCTTGTAATGAGCATGGTATACATGTTTCTTATGCATGTAGATATCTATTTTCTTAGGCAATGGAAAAATTCCAAGTAATTTTTGCTTTTGCCTTAAAAAGAAATATTTAACATTTCTTTCTCAGATTTGTATACATAAAAATAAACTCAAACAAGATGTTGGTGATAAATGTGACACGGTAGACAATAATGAATAGAAGATCATTTTTATTAAAATGTTCACTATCAAGTAACATCAGCCTCAATGCGCAGCTACTGTCAGTGCAACACCCCAAATGCAAAAACATTTATCTTAATAATGTAAGGATTACAAAATGTGCACAAAGAACAGTTTGATCATTTCTGTATGAAACATATTCTTTACAACTAATATAGATAAGCTTATTACTGAACAAGAAAGCAAACAAATCTACTTTTACCCCTTAAAACATTTTTAACATATGTAAAAAAAAGCATTAGAAATTGATTGTTTTTAAGGACTAATGATTAAAATACTTGTGCTGGAAAAAGTTAATATTTTTTGTTGTTGACAAATAATCCTTGCATTGGCAGGGGTAGACTTTATATTTGTAAAGCCAAGATATTGTTGTCAGTGCCTCAAGACTGATTTTAGGATTTATTTTTGAATTTTTTCCATCATATATTATCATATTATTTATATATATGTTTTAGGTAATACATAATACAGACCAGTACCTACAGGGTAACTACTGGAACTAGACTGTAATATGAAATGACCTGTTACCTTGTACTCACAAGGTACCCACAAGTTACATAGGGTGTACTTACAGGGTACTTTTGGGGTAGTTACTGAATACACACCTGATACCTACAGGCAGCGGTATTTTTAGCTATAAAACGATTGTAGGAAACAAAATACTTTACATTCTTCTACTGACTATTTCTTCATATTTCTGTGTGTTGTGCATGCACACACACATGCAGTTTGTTTGTTCTCTAAAGACCTGGAAAAGTAATCTTAGAAACTCCATTTCATTCCAGGGTCTCACACTGCCCTGCTTGTAACTGGGGCTGGAGAGCTGAGGTTCACTTTTGGGGAGATATTGAGAAAGGTCCACTGGAAGCTCTCTGCAGCTTTCCTTCCTTCCTATCAATACCAATAACAACAACCTTTTTATTATTATTTCCACAGCTATTTCCCATCCTGTGAAGATGTCAGTGTATAATGTCAGCAGTGAATATATCTCAGCCTCTGGACACTCCTGTTGGTAAAACAGAGGACTACACTGTGATCAGCTACAAAGAGGTAGAAACTGTAAGGGACAACAGAACAAACACAAAGCAAACAAGTGTTGGACCTACAGGCACCTCACGAAATGCAGACTAAAGAAAAAAGTAAGCCACACATTTAACTTTTACACACTAAATAGAACAAATTTGATAATATGGACAAAATGTAGGATAGCAGTGGAATAGACCAAAAGCTTTGCTTTAAAAAACCCTTGTAAAATCTGGAGATTATTTGGAAAACTGCAGCTCTGCTTATCAATTGAAAAGGAACTTTAAAATAATTTTCTGAGAGGACTCAAATACTTAACTCTGCTCCTGTTTTAAATCAATATTTGTTTTCTCATGTTTTAAAAACTGACAGAAGTTCTTTTGCTTTTAAAATGAAGTCTTTCTGAGTATATTTGTATCTTGTATTCAGACTTGTTAGATCATTTTCCAATATACTCAAACAAGGCAAAGAAACTTACACAAAGAACAAAATTTAATAAAAAATGAGTAAATCAAACATTTCTAAATTTAAAGAGATTATGCATCAGTTCATGAAACGTTTATAAAGAAAATAATACAGATATTCCATCGCAAAAGTTTATGAAAGTTATGTATTTTTATGAATGTTTGTCACTATGTGTTTCCTATAAACAAAACGAAAAATTTACCAAGCTTTTGTTAACAGTTTCTTTATTCAAATTGCTGAGGAAAATGAAACAAAGTACAGTGCTTATAAAAAGTATTTAACCTTTAGATGTTTTATGCTTTTATTGCTGTCATTCAGCCATGATCAAGATAAACTGTCCTTTGCAAAAGATGTTTCACAAAAAACATCTATAATATCAAAGTGAAATAAAATTTTGACAGATTAATATAAATTAAATAAAAGCTATGTAATGTAAAATAAGTAATGGCATAAATATTCACCCCCTTTGAAGTAACTGTTCTAATTCAACTTAATGAAAATATTTTTTTAGAGTACTTGTTCTTTTCAGTCAGGGTGTGGATGCAACAGGATTTCCAAGGCCCTAAACATCCGCAGGAGTTCTGTTTAATCCTTCATCAAGAAACGGAAGGAATATGAAACGGTTAAATCTACTAAGAGCAGGCCATCCTCATAAACTGATTGAATGGACAACAAAGAGAATAGTAACACCTGTAAACACTCTGAAGGAGTTACAAGCTTTAGCAAGTGAGATGGGAGAGACTGACCCCCAACAAGTCAAGTCAAGTCAAGACAAATTTATTTATATAGCACTTTTCAGCAACAAGGCGATTCAAAGGAATCATGAAAACACACAATATAAAGTTAAAACTAAACATATCTAAAACATCAGACACTAAAGACACAAAAGTACAGAGTAAACCAAAAATAAGCTGAGGAGAACCAAACTATGATATAACATAAACTAAACTAGGATTTAACGTAAAGAAGAACAATGTGTCTGCCTTCGCCGAGAGTAGAAAAAAACAAAACAACAAAAAAAACAAAGGCTGCCCTGGTTCTTCACCAGTCTGAGCTTTATGTGGCAAAGAGAAAAAGACTATAGAAGAAAACGCAGAATAAATCTCAACTAGATTCCTTAAAAAAATTGAGACAAACTCTAAACTTTGATGAAAAAGTGTTCTGATAACAATAAAGCCACTTAGAAAAATAATTATTCAGATGTTTCATAAAAAGAAAAACCTTTATTAGTTATCTTCAGTCTTTTCAGATGGTGAAATTACCATAATACAAAGAATTTTCTCTTTTGAACCTCCTAATATTAAAGTATTAAGTGACATAAATGAAAACTTTATTAATGTCTCTGCCTTTCTCACTAAACAGAGGAATATTTTGCTATTTTTAAATTCTTTTGAGACCAGTCCAGTACTCAGGGATAAGGAGAAAAGTGGCTGATGATGGTTTCACCAGTTGTAAAAGGATTCTCTCATATTTAAATTGTAACTTAATATTATACTTACATCAATGTTTTTTTTCAAAAACATTCCACTTGTGTGGCTCTCTTTCACCTGATTGACAGGGTTACTTCTGAACGTGATAATAATGAATGAATGTGTCAGGATCTATCAGATAGTCAACAGTGACCAGCTCAATGACAGACAGACGTAGGCGTAAAGGTAAGTGATTTTATTTACAGTGCTCGAGGGGACACAGGACTCTCAGAAACGTGTTTGACATGAGATATGCGAAAAGTGGGGTGAATTTTCATAGAAAGAGGTAACTTGAGTCTTACAGCTGATGGGTTAATGATCTTCTCTATGAGGTATGGGCCGACGACATTTGGTGCCAGTTTTTTGGGTGCATCTTTGATATTAAGGTCTCGAGCTGACAATCATACCTTCTGACCTACTTGGTACGTAGGAGCCGATGAATGATGGCGGTCAGCAAACCTCTTGTTCTGCTGGGCGGTCCTCAGAAGGGCTGCTCTGGTCTGTTTCCAGATCCGGCGACTTCGACGAAGATGTATCTGGACTGAGGGGACCAGGACTTCAGTTTCCTGACTAGGGAACAGAGGAGGGTTATAGCCAAGAGAGGCCTCAAAAGGAGAGAAACCTGTGGCAGAGGAGGTATGGCAGTTGTGTGCATATTCGACCCAGGGTAGAGGTTTGCACCAGGAGGAGGGATTGTTATTAATAATGCACCGAAGGGCTGACTCTAACTCCTGGTTGCATCTCTTGGTCTGTCCATTTGACTGTGGGTGGTAACTGGAGGTGAGACTGACATTAGCATACCTGCATTGCAAAAAGCTTTCCAGACTTGTGAAATGAACTGCGGTCCATGATCGGATACGATGTCTATGGGGATGCCGTGTAAATGGAACATGTGAGTGACAAGGAGTTGAGCAGTCTCGAGAGCAGAGGGGAGTTTGGCTAGAGGCACAAAGTGGACCGCCTTGGAGAATCTGTCCACGATGTTCAAAATAACTGTGTTACCTTCAGAAGGTGGTAGACCAGTGATGAAATCCAAGGCGATGTGTGACCAAGGACGAGCTGGTGTGGGAAGTGGTTGGAGAGGTCTGGCCGGAGGTTGGTGACTGCTTTTATTCCTGGCACAGGTGGGACATGCTATGACAAACTCCTTGATGTCTGTGTTCATAGTGGGCCACCAGAAATGTCTCTTAGTAAAACACAACATACGGGAGATGCCAGGATGACAGGTGAAATAATGATTGTGCACCCAAGCCAACACTTTACTGACAATAGATCATGAAATGAATCTTTTACCCTGGGGCCCGGTAACCTGGATCTGGTTCAGACCGCAAAGCCTCTGAGATGGTATTTTCAATTTCCCAGGTAAGTACGCCCAAGAAGCAGGTGAGGGGTAGAACCTTGGAGTCGTCCTTTGAGGTCTCGGAGGAGGAGAATTGCCTGGAGAGAGCATTGGGTTTAACATTCCTGGATCTGGGTCTGTAAGTAATGGTAAAGTTAAACCGAACAAAGAACAATGACCATCTGGCTTGTCTAGGGTTAAGTCGTTTGGCATTCTGTAAATAAGTGAGGTTTTTAGGATCCGTCCAAATGATGAAAGGGAGTTCGGAACCTTCTAGCCAGTGTCTCCATTCTTTGAGGGCTAACTTTATGGCCAACAGTTCACGATTCCCCACGTCATAGTTCTTCTCTGAAGGAGAGAGCCTCCGAGAGAAGAAAGCACAGGGATGGATCTTATTATCCGTACCCGAGTGTTGAGACAACACCGCTCCCACCCCCTGAGTCGGATGCATCGACCTCCACAATAAAGGTTAATCGAGTTAACGGGGAGGCAACTAGGCTGTAGTTTTTAATGAAACGTCTGTAGAAGTTTGCAAAGCAGAGGAAACGTTGATGCTCCTTACAATTGGAGGGAGTAGGCCACTCAGTGACTGCCCATACCTTTTCAGGGTTGGTGCAGTATTGTCCTTGTTCAAAAATAAAGCCCAAAAATGAGACTGTAGAAACATGGAACTCACATTTCTCGGCTTTTACATAGAGTTGGTTCCCATATAGACAGGTGAAAAAGTTGGCTTGAAGGAAGCGGCACACTGGGAAGCAAATCTATGGATCAGTCGTATGGTCTGTGAGGAGGGTGAGCGAAAGGGCCTTCTGTTTGCTAAATACCGGAGGCAGATCGTGATAATTTTGTGGCACCTTAGAAAGGTCAACCTCCTCCACAGACTCCACCACCTTGCTTCCCGAAGGGGCAGCAAGGTGGCAGCCGTGTTTTAAACAGAAACTGCTCCAAGACTCAACACGTCTTTCAGGCCAATTAAACACGGGATTGTGAGTTTGAAGACACGGAAAACCAAAAATCAACTGAGGTGAGGAGGAACAAAAAACGAAAAACTCACCCGTCTTGTGGTGATTACTGGAAACCAGCACCCGGAGGTTGGAGACTTTGTGGTCGATCTGTGATAATGTTTGACCAGTAAGGCCAGCCACAGAGCGGGCTGAATCCAGGGGGGTAGTAGAGAGGCCCAGCTGTTCCACCAAATCCACTGAGATAAGGTTGAGTTCGGCTCCAGAATCCATTAAAGCAGCGATAGGTAACAAGATGTGATCGGAAATTATGGTAGCTGGTAACAAGAGTAACGAAGCAGGGGAAAAATAACATGAATCCGATAAATTCCCCTGAGCTATTGGCGGGCTGGTCCGTTTCCCCAGAGCGGACATTTTGCCACAAAGTGTCCCTTTCCTCCACAATAGATACATTCCTTAGCTAAAAAGCATCTTTGTCTTTCTTCGGGAGATAACCGAGTGCGACCAACCTGCATTACTTCTGGTTCAGTCACAGGTAAGATCTGATGGGAAAAAAACGTCATCCGTGGGGCGGAGACTTGACGGTTTGGAATTGTGGGTAATGGAGTCCATGTCCTTTCGACGGTTATCTATCCTGATAGCTAAAGAGATTAATCTGATCAAAGACATGTTGGAATTCTTGAATTAAAAGTTTAGTTGAGTAAACCAAAAGAACTTTTAGATCTCTAGTAGGCTTAGATGCTTTACCCTGGGCAAGCGATGCTCCAGCGCTGGTCTTATCCACACGGCAGCCTTAAGTATGCAGCCACTCTAATAAACCTGATCCTCTGCAGCTGCGGGTGATTAATTCACCAGCCAATGGGAGAACAAGAACCAGCAACCAGGAAGCAAATTAATAAAACACCACAGAATGAACTTTTCGAGATATATCAAAAGCTTTTGATACAGTTAATCAATTTATCTTATTGAAAAAAATGGTTTCATGTTTCTACATTAGAATTGTTAAAAAGCTATTTGTCTCATTGGAGATAATTTCTTTGTATTATGAGTTGTAATTCCACCAAGGCTAGACTATACTGTAGGGTTTCTCAGGGATTCCGTTTTGGACCACTTATTTCTTCTGTATGTCATTAACCAAAGTTTCAAATATCCTCACATCAATAATGTTTGCAAATGATACAACTCTAATCTATGCTCAATCAAACTTTGATTCACTGATTAAGGAGGGAAATGTTGGTTGAAGTACTTATGATACATGATTCAATCTAAAAATATCTGTAAATATAAACAATTATTTTTGAAGAGAAAGTTATATTTAAAAGTTTATAAAAAAATTTAATTCTGTTTGCTGAAATAACTGAAGTGTCATCTACCAGATTCTTGGAAATTCTTGATGAAATTTTGAATTGAAAAGAGCACTGACTCAGTATGCAGAAAAATAAATAAATCTGTTGGTATTATAAGGAAGGTGAATAATCTTGTCACTGAAACTTGGTCTCTAACATTGTATGAGTTTAATTTATTCTGATCTTTCTAATTGTAATTCATAAAATTTTAACATAAAATTCAAATGATGGAAATGTGTTAGAGCAGTTCAAGGATTGTTTCATTAAAATTTTCATTACATCCATCCATCCATTCATTTTCTTTACCTGCTTCTCCATTCTGGGTCTCAGGGAGCTGGTGCCTGGACCCTGGACTGGTCGCAAGTCCATTGCAGGGCCAAATAGAGACGAATGAGACAAACAACTATTCACACTCTCACTCACACCCTAAGGACAATTTCTTCATGAGCAGCCCCGCTCCACTCCACTCTACTTGGCTCGGCTCTGTAAAAAATGCATCGCGTTTCCATCGGCCAGTTTGGTCAGTAGCACAGGAACGCCTCCTTGTGTTGGTGGGAGGGGGGAGGCGGGGTCCAAAGCCACACCGTGTGCTACCGCATTTGTGTAAACAATGAAAGCGCTATGGACAACGTTGGCCCTGTGTTGTTGCTGATTTTTAAACTTATGGGGATTCTCCTGAGACTTCAGGAAGAGAGGCGCAGTGGAAGAAACGCTCTGGATGCCGCGATTGTTGCGCGGAGTAGGACAGCTGTTATCCGCCGGAGATTTCAGGCTTTACAGCGCCTTCAGCTGGGGGACAGACGGCATAAATGTTGCAGGGTAAGCTAACGCTGTTGTTTATAGTCCAATTACTTTGCTACCATTCCAAAATTGTCTATCAGTGTTTTCTTCGCTCTTTACGCTGCAATCTGACCACACCCACTACCAATGAGTGAACAGGAGCTACCTTGTGTCACCCACTAAAGCAGGGCTGGCCCAGTTGGACCCTATTCCAAAGCAGGGCCAAAAAAAGCACGGACCGACCTCGAAAAAAGCCAGTGGAAATGCGCGCAAAGCAAGCCGAGTAGAGTGGAGCCGGGACCTTTAGAGCCGGTGGAAAAGGGGCACAATTAACCTAACATGCATGTTTTGGGTCTGTGGGAGGAAGCCCGTGTAAACCCACGTGCCCACAGGGAAGCGATCCTGCAACCTTCTTGCTGGGAGGCAACAGCTCTAACCACTATTCTACTGTGCCACGCTATTTTCATTACAATATACAGGAAATAAACTATGGTACAAGTTTTTTCAGGTGTCTAGAACTTGTTTGACAGTTAAAAATTTGAAAAAATTGTTTTAAGCAAATTTTACTCAGTGATTTTTTGCTACTTTTGATGGAACATGTTTCAATTCAAATCAGATTAATTTATACCAAATTTAAAAACAACTATTGTACTGCACACAATGCAATAAATAGTAAAAAAATAATACCAAACAAGTGACCATACAAACAAAATAAATAAAAAAAAAAAAAGTATAGGACACACGAAAAAAAAACCCAAAATGAAGCAAAATATGTCAACGCTCAAGCTGTATTAAAAGCCACAAAGTACAAATGTGTTTTAAAATCAGACTTATAAGCACCAAAAGTTGAAGCCTGTCTGATACATAAGGGGCAGCTGGTTCCACAATTAAGGAGCTACAACTGAAAAAGCCTGACTACTTGTTTGTATGTATCTTTTTGTTATTGATGGGTTTTTCATTTAATTGTTGGTTATTGTATGTTTTCTATATTTTTTTTGGATTTATCTGTGAAAAGGCTTCATAAAACCTTCAGCTTTTGCCATTTCAAGCACTCCAATTTATCTGCAGTGTTTTATTTTATTGTATTTTATTTATTTATTAGCTTCTATGTAAAAATAAATAAAAATTAATTGTAAAATAAATAAATGAATTAGGAACAATTTATAAAACTTGTCAACTTTGTCTTCACAGATACTGACTTGGGAAGTTTCTTGGAGGATCTGGGGTTGAAGCAGCACTACAGAGAGAAGCTCTCACTCAGCAAGATACTTGAGATCAATGAGAAGACCATCACAGATGAACCTGTCAAGTTTAAATTAGATCTTCCATGGTATTTTTTAAAAAAACTGATGATGGTTAATGTGACATCTAGAAATGTGAGATACCCATCTGAACCAGAGGCTATAGAGTCAGATTCTGATGATGTTTTTGAAGATCCAATCACAGATGACATGTTAAACCCTCTTGATATAATCACTGCTCTCTTCCTGTGTTCTGATGGTTTTGTTCAGCAAGAATTGGCTCTAAACATGTCCATGTGTCAGTTCTCTGTGCCCCTGCTGCTTCCCAACTGTGATACAAACCAGTGCACACTCATGCTGTGGGCCATGAGAGACATTGTTAAGAAGTACAGACCTCTGTCTCTCTCTGAATCCAAGGGCTTCAAAGAAGAAAGAATCGTTTTTTCTGAACTTCCATTGGTCTCCTTTGTGAGACTTGGTGAGTGTTCCTTGTCTAAATCTGAGATCCTCAATAAACTCCTGAGTAATTCTCAGCAGTACCATGACACCTTTGTTCACCACAACATGGAGTGTGGAGATGCTCCACGAAGAATCTCCAATGGACTGACTGAAATCAGCTGGTACCTTCCCTGTGGAAACAAAAACATGGACATCTTCAGTGAGCCAGTTGCTATAGCTAACCTCCGTGGTGACATTGCTTCATTTGAAACACAATACTCCTTTTTGTGTCAGACATCTGCAGCAGTTTTTGTGTTTTTTGACCAGCTGGACCCTGAGTGTGAACTGCTAACTAACAAAGACCACAAAGCCCAGATCTTCTTGGTGGGAAACCATCAGAGCAAGAACTTCAGTTTAGATGCTGTAAAGAAAATACAAAACAAATTGAGCTTGACTAAAAACAACATAATTATAAAGAAAAAACAGACAAACGATGCAGATTTTGTAAAATGTTTGAGAAAAAAGGTCAGTAATGTTGTTGATAAGACAACAATGAGAATGTCAGTCAAAAGAATGGCAGCTATTGCTCAAGATTTCGGAATCTTAGTTGATGAAGACTCTTCAGAGTGCCAGGCTGGAAAGGAAAATGCAGATGCCATCACTGCAGAGATTCAAGACATACTAAAATACAAAGAAGAGCAGCTTCCATTACGAGGTCAAATATGGAAAGAACTGACTTCTTTAGAGAAGGAAGAGTTTCGCCTTCAAAATATTGGTTCTGAAGACATAGAAACTTACAGAAGTAATCTTCAAGAACAGAAAAGAGAACTGCGAAGAAAACAAACCAACTATGCAATGTCAAATGCAATGACATGTTTCATCAGTGGAATATCCAGCCCAGGAACAGAGAGGCGTTATTTCCTGAAATGGATGCGAATGAACCTTGACAACCTCTCTCGTGGAAAACTGTCTGGACTCAGAGAGCTTTACAAGGAAAAGTGCAATGACTCTAAGAACAAAGAGGAAATCAAAGAAATTGACAAACAACTTTCCAATATCTCACTGGGAACTGAACACTTCTTCCGTGAAATGGGTCAGATCTATGAAGCTTCTCTTTCCCTCCCAGAAACAGACCCATCCCGTCAACAGCTGCAGCATCTGCCAAAACTCTGTGCTCAGTTGTTGCTGGATGGATTTCCTCTTGAGCTTGTAGATGGAGATGCATCCAACATTCCTCTCAGATGGGTGAGTGATGTTCTCTCTCAGCTCAATGACTTGGTGTCTCCAAAGAACAAGATCCTGGTCGCCACAGTTCTTGGAGTTCAGAGCACAGGAAAGTCCACTCTCCTTAACACCATGTTTGGAGTTCAGTTTGCAGTCAGCAGTGGTCGATGCACTCGAGGTGCCTTCATGCTGCTCATCAAAGTCAATGAAGACGTCAAAAAAGATCTCAACTGTGACTTCATGATGATCATCGACACTGAAGGCTTAAAGTCACCAGAACTCGCACAACTGGACAACAGTCATGAACATGACAATGAGCTTGCAACTCTTGTTGTTGGGCTGAGTGATATCACCATTATCAATATTGCAATGGAGAATTCAACAGAGATGAAAGACATCCTGCAGATAGTGGTGCATGCTTTCCTCAGGATGAAGGAGGTTGGTAAAAAACCTAAATGTCAGTTTGTTCACCAGAACGTTTCAGATGTTTCAGCCCATGAGAACAACCTACGAGACAGGAAGCTGCTCCTACAACAGCTGAATGAGATGACCCAGGCAGCAGCTAAAATGGAAAAGAAAGAGNNNNCAATGGAGAATTCAGCAGAGATGAAAGACATCCTGCAGATAGTGGTGCATGCTTTCCTCAGGATGAAGGAGGTTGGTAAAAAACCTAAATGTCAGTTTGTTCACCAGAACGTTTCAGATGTTTCAGCCCATGAGAAGAACCTACGAGACAGGAAGCTGCTCCTACAACAGCTGAATGAGATGACCCAGGCAGCAGCTAAAATGGAAAAGAAAGAGGAGAACAAGAGCTTCACTGATGTGATGGAGTACAATCCAGACACTGGGAACAGCTACATTCCTGGACTCTGGAATGGAAACCCACCAATGGCACCAGTCAATGCAGGATACAGTGAGGCTGTCTATGAGCTCAAGAAAAACATCATCCAACAGCTGGGAACGTGTGAGTCAACTTCTAATAATATCCTGCAGTTTAGAGAGTGGATGAGCAGCCTGTGGACTGCAGTAAAACATGAAAACTTCATCTTCAGCTTTAGAAACAGCCTGGTAGCTGATGCATACATGAAGCTCTGTACAGAATTCAACAAATGGGAGTGGGAGTTCAAAAAAGCAATGTACACCTGGGTTACCAAAGCAGAAACAAGAATTTCCAATTTTGGAACCATTGCAACAAAATCTGAATTATCTGCCCTGAGAGAATTCATCAGTCAGTTGAAAAGTGAATCGATCACAGAGCTGTCTGAATGGGAGACAAAGCTGCAAAACAATCTGAAAGAATACTTTAAGCAGCCAGAGGGTCATGTTCATCTGGTTGAGGGATACAGAGAACAATTCTCAAACAGCATAAAGAGCCTTCGACGACAAGAGGAAAGCTCTGTTGTTAACCAGCTCACAGCAGCAGCTGACATCAAACAGGGAATGGAA
>NC_051436.1:4072474-4074621 GCF_001649575.2 Kryptolebias marmoratus | reverse complement strand
CATGAACGGGACCAGTGTCAGAAGAAAGCTGAAGAATTCACCAACCAGTGCTTGAAACCTGCTGTTGAAGACTTTGTCAATCGATCTCTGGGTCCTAATATAGTTGATGAAATGATGAAAAGAGAGGAGTTCAGCACAAGAATGTCCTTCCAGTATTCAGTTTTACTGGATCTCCTGTCAAAAAATGACTTCAACAGCTTTCGGAGCTACAGTCATTCTTATGAAAGTTATGTAAAATCATGGATATCTGAAAGAATAAAGGAGCACTTCTCTGAAGTTTCTACAATATGTGAGTTTGAGGACAGCCATGTTCAGACAAGCATTGACAACATAAATGATGCCATCAAAACAGCTAAAGCAGAAACAACAGACAGTCTGAAGACATTTGTTGAAAATATCTGCAAAGAACTTGGAGATAAACTGGTGATTTCCCAGGATGCTCTTGGTGCCTTCATGATCCTGAACAATGCTGACCAGGAACAGTTTGCTCACTGGCTCACAGAGTCTGTGAAGGACATAAAAGAAGCTCTGAGTGAGAAGTTTAAGAAAACAACCATTGAAACAAAACTCAGACATCTTCAGATGAACCCTCAGAATGAGCTTTTCAACAGAGTGATTGGTTGTGGCAAACAGTGTCCGTTCTGTAAAGTTCCCTGTGATGCAGGAGGAAGAGAACACACTAAACATTTTGCTTCTCTGCATCGACCCCAGGGTTTTGGTAATTACAGCTGGATTGACTCAGACAAACTTGTCACTGACATTTGCTCTTCCTCTGTGATCAGTGACAAGAACTTTCACTGCAGTGAAATGAAAAATAAAAGGCATCCTTTTAAAGACTACAGGAAAATCTTTCCAGACTGGGATATTCCTCCAGACAGAAGTCTTGAGGCTTCAGACTTCTGGAAATTTGTGATGACAAAGTACAACAATGAGTTTGCTGAAGCATATAAAGCAAAACCTGCTGACATTCCTAAATCCTGGAGAAAAATTACAGAACAACAGGCCAAAGAAAGTCTCAAATATGCATTTGAAGTTAGGGGAAACTATTATTTTCCCATAAGGGGATCAAACAGGTTTAGAAAATCGATGGATAGATGACTTTTTAAAACAAGTTCTTTATCACACAAATTTACAGCTAAATCTACTACAGTCTGACTGTAATTCAATGCAACAAAACTGCCTTTTTTATTTAGTCAGTAAGTTATTTACTTGTAACATTTTGTGTGTACACCATAACTGCTGGAAAACATTTTTAATTAATTTTTTAAAATTATTTTTAAACAAGTAAACAAATAAAACAAATACACTTATTAGTAATTTTACAGTAAAGGTCTAAACCAATGTAACTTAGAGCAATAATTTTTTTTATTATTATTTTGTTGAGAACAGTGATTTGGAACATTTTGTTTGTACAACATATCTGCTGAAAAATATTTAATAGTTTTAAGATCACCTCTTTTAGTGAGTGTAATAATAAAAAAATAAACTTGTATCATGCAAACATTTTGTCAAAATGTGAGGATGTGAAGAATCATGCTTTATTCTTTTTTGACTTTCTTTATCAAATATTAAACCTTTTTGTGAATTAAATATTGTTACCATGTTCGGGGTTTCCCTCAGTGTATTATAAGCTTGGCGGCCCACCAGGCTTTCCCTTCCCCACTGCCAGGCTAAGCTCCGCTTGTTTTTGTAAAATACGTCATTTTTTTATACACGTCTTTTTTCCACTCACTCCCCCAAAACTGCAACCTTTCTCTATCTATCAATCAATCAATCAATCAATCAATCAATCAATCAATCAATCAATCAATCAATCAATCAACTTTATTTCTATAGCACATTTTAAGAACCACAGGCGTAGTCAAAGTGCTGTTCAATAGAAAGATAAAAACAGTAAAAAGGAAATAGATAAAACAAATAAACAGATAAAAGGATAAATAGATAAAAAGAGACATACACATACGAGTTCACAGCAGGTATGTTTTAGGTGCCAAGAAAGACAAAAATCACAGTGTGTTAAAAGCCAAAGAATAAAAGTGTGTTTTTAAAAGAGATTTAAAAACAGGAAGAGAGGAGGCCTGTCTCACACTCAGGGGTAAATTGTTCCAGAGCTTGGGAGCAGCAACAGCAAATGCTCTGTCGCCTCT
>NC_051436.1:4041568-4071429 GCF_001649575.2 Kryptolebias marmoratus | reverse complement strand
TTCCAGAGTCTGTTGACAAGAATATATCATTAGAAACCCTCAGAAGTGCACTCTCTGTACTGTGGAGGGCTTTGAACCCAGATTGAAATGGCTCAGTGATACCATTGTCCTCTAAAAAAGGTAACAACTGGTTGTAAACAACATTCTCTAGTATTTTAGAAACAAATGGGAGATTAGAAATAGGCCTGAAATTGGAGCAAAGAGAGGGGTCAAGGCCTGTTTTTTTAAGTAGAGGACGTACAAATGCATGCTTAAAAACCCTAGGTACTATACCTGAAAAAAGACTACTATTGATAATCTGTAGCACATTTGGCCCTATAGTAGCAAGTTCCTCTTTAAACAAGCGAGGTGGGATAGGATCTGCAGGGGAGCCAGAGGGCCTCATGTGGCCAACTGTGTCCTCAAGGAAAGAGAAAGACACCGACTTGAACTGATCAAAAATAGACGAGCAGTGCAAAGGGATAGAAGGTTCATAGGAAGGCTGAGAGATACAAGCTCTAGTTGACACAATTTTATCAGTGAAGAAGTGAAGGAAACGTTCACAGATTTCAGTGGAGGAGTCAAAACCAAGATTTGGGAGCATGGAGAACAGTATCTATGGTTTTGAACAGAACACTGGGATTATTACAATTAGAAGCAATTATCCCTGAGAGATATTTGTTTTTCTCAGCTATTACAGTCCTCTGATACTGCAGCAGGCTCTCTTTGAGAATACCAAGAGAAACATGTAGCCCATCCTTTTTCCACCTGCGCTCCGCTCTCCTGCACTCACGCCTGGCAGCGCGAGTGACATCATTCAGCCAGGGCTCGGGTGCAGGTTTGATGCGCCGGCTCTTCAAAGGAGCAATCTTGTCCAGTGTTTGTAAACAAACAGAGTGGAAGCCGCAAACCAGTTCGTTGAGATTTAAACAAGGAGAGTCTTTAGGGTTATCCTTGCAGAGACCAAGGAAAGTAGAGGAAAATTGGGCTGGAGAGGAGGAGTTAAACATGCGACAGCGCTGAGGGATAGCGCGCAGTTTAACCGAACAGTGAGTAGGAACGTCAAATAAAATCGGCATATGATCCGAGAAAACAGCGTCACATATGTCCAAATTGGAAACATCCAAACTGAGCGACAACACCAAGTCGAGTGTGTGCCCAAGTATATGAGTAGGACCAGACACAGACTACACAAAGTTAAAAGAGTCAATTACATTTAAAAAGTTCCTGGAGATCGGCTCTTCTGGGCAACAAGTGTGAATATTAAAATCACCGAAAATAAGAACATGGTCATACTTAAGTAGAATTTCAGCCAAAAATTCAGAGAAGTCACTTATAAAATCCTTATTGTACTTGGGTGACCGATAAATGACGGCACACAAGACAACATGAGAGCGACCAATTTCAAAAGAACAATGTTCATACCTTGTAAATGAGCATTGCAAGCAAATCTGCCGGCATTTAAAATCACTTTTAAAAACAACCACTATTCCTCCTCCTTTTCGACCCGACAGGCGCGGGGAATTAAAATAGCAGCAATCCGGTGGTGACAGTTCAATAAGAGAGGTAGGCTCACCAGTACCCAGCCATGTCTCCGTTACAATGAGAAAATCCAGGTCACGGGTCATGAAGAAATCCCTCAAGATGAAAATTTTATTTTCCAGTGATCTTGCGTTAACAAGGCTGAACCTGGCAGGGGCCAGCGCATCCGAAGCGGTGGCTGTCTGTGGGGCCCGACGCAGGGCTCGTAGATTGCGTGGATTTACACCGCGCCAGTGGGGACGGGGAGAGCAGGGGCCGTGGAGGTGGATTACATCATCCGAACCGACGACATAAACCAGCCCGCTCTCGGCAGGGTCCAGCAATCGTGGGTTAAAAAATAGTCCGGGAACCACTCCATTTTTTCTCCAAGAAGCCGTGGAAGATCGTGCCAGGAGAGCCTTAAACTTTAACAGTCGGCCGCTGCGTTTACCCCGGCAACGCCGGCGTTTACGCCGAGGGAGTGGAGCAAGAGTGTGGCAATGATGAGCAGGTATCCGGCCGGGGATGAGAAACGGCTGAAACGTTGAATGAGCACCGTAATCATTGTCAATTTTTACTAGATTCTTTGCAAAAAGGCAAAGATCCAGCAATGTTTGGCAATCATACACTAGTAATGAACCGGCACCAGGCAAAACAAACAAAAACAGCAAACACACAAACAGCGTTGACAGCAAGAGACGGCAGGCCACACCCACTGGCGCCATCTTGAATCAGCCTCTACCTCTTTAGAGGATCACTGCGCGAGGGTGCGCACGCCAACAGTAACGCAATTGCACTGTACCTGCCCCTGCGTGATTGGCCCCACGCGGTGTCGCATCGTGGTTGTGCACCTCCCAATTTTTGTAACCTTGCACTCTATTTGAAATGGAAGATTTTGGTGCTCTAGAGGAGCATTTTGGTGCTCTAGAGGAGCACCAAAATGTGACTGTATCAGCAATAAATATTGAACAAGCGGGTTTAAACAAAAAGGGTTAGTTGAGCAGAAATTCAGCAGGTGGCTTTACAAGACTGAATACTGTCTGAATACTTAGTAAAAATATTATTATAATGCATGGTAATTACTCATTTAACAGTAAAATGGTGCTATTAAATTCAGCATTACATATGCTTTGTTTTGTTGTTACATGTAGAGCCTGTGCCACAAGAAGCACAGTTCAGTAGATTTCTCTGTTGTTATTTATTGGCCTTGATGTGAGATGTGTGTCGGTGCCTTGATTTCACTTTTTCATTCATGTTAATTTAATTATTTGTAAATGTGACTTAAATTAGGATTCAAATTAGGTGCAAACAATTTGTATTTATTTTAATTGTATTATAGTTTTAAAAAGTATTTTAAAAGTTCCTTTTTGTAAAACTGTAGTTGTGTAAATATTTGACACAAATATCTTATAATATCACGTAATAAATAGCCTTATTTTCAATTTTCCTGTCAACTTTAATAATTTTTTTTTTGACTAAATCACAGTCGACCGGCGATCGACTGGCGAATGGCCACTTACCACTGGGCTTAGCCTCTTTTCTGGGGGAAACGCTGACCTGAGTGATCTTATGACTGTAAAACTATGAGGCATCTTATGGTATCAAAGCCCTCCCATCTGTCCTACATGTAATTAGTGGCTACATGTAAACACAGCTACAATAACTCAGTTAAAGATGGAGTAAAGGTTAAAGGTTTATTTTCTGACCAATCAGTGAAAGAAGAGCTATCTTTTAAATAAAGGCCTTTAGCCTTGGTCATAAATAACTTGAAGTTTTAGTCATTCAGTACAGATTCATCAAGCAAAAAAAAAATTAAAGACAATAAATAAAAGCAGTGAAACTGCAGCTCTAAACTGTATTTCAAAAACTAACTCCTTAAGGAAGCTAGTGATGCTAACTACATTATCTGTGACCCTCTGAGGGCTTCAGAGAAGGTTTGCTTCAGTAACTTTCCTGTTTCCTCAGGAATCACAATGATACATAAAAGGTAAAAACTGGTCTGATATTGAGGCTTTAATGGTACTTTTTAATTTTTTTGTTGCAAACTGCACCTGTTGTTTTTTTTAAGACAAAATAAGCAAATCATTCATTCACTCAACCCCTCAAACAGACAAAGAAAAAACAAGAAACTTAATATTTACAAATATTTCATCTGTTTGATTTTTACACATAAAAATGTACAGTTTCGATTCTCATCTAAATGTTTGTTAAACCACCCAGTTCTGTCTTCTTTCTCTCATTTCCCCTTGACTGAATGAATCTGCTACAATGGCGCCCTCTAGTGATAGGCTAAGAAAACAGACCAGTGAAAAAACCCTCTGTATCAGAACAGAAACATCTTACTTGCAAAGATCCAGAGAACGGCGATGCTGCTACTTACTACTGCCAGACAAAGCTTCCTCTGGCACAGATTAGGTTCAGTAAACCTTACCTGTCATGATATGAAGGGAGAAGCGCAGAAGACCAAAGGCACCAACGGTGGACGTCATGGGGACCCAGGTTGGTGCCAACGGTTCTCCTTTAACTGTCTGCTTCCTGTGGTAAAAACATTAGCAGAGTTTTGTTGAGTGTACTCCAGTCAAACAAGGACACATTTAATATATGAAATTCAACTCTACGTGTAGAGATTACGAAGCATCTTCTATCTACATAATTTCTATTTTGTTTAATAGTTCTATTTATTTCATCACTCTAATACTTTTTTCTGTATTTGTTACCTTTATAGTACAAATATATCAGTATTAGTTTATATATCTGACAAGATTCACTAGGAGGATCCTGTAATTCAACCACAACACAGGAGTGAAACGTTAACATAGCTTTATTGGTTAGCAGGGAGAACACTGGGAGTACTGGATGGCAGGTGGCCCAGTGGAATAACGGGAGGAGGAAGACCACCAGTTGCAACAGAGGCTTGGCTCGATGGACACAGCAGGTAAGTCACAGAGATTGAAACTTGCTCGTGGTCAGACAGGCAAAGGTCGGTACCAGGAAAGCAGAGAGTGATGAACTTATCCAGTGGGGCAGGCGAAGAGTCCAGGTCCAAGATACAGGCAGGGCCGTAGCCAGACTTTAAAAAATACTGAGGTCAATCATTCATTATCCCCCTGCACATCAGTTACAATGAAGACCAAATGAAGACTTAATTAAAATAGAAGCATTTATTTAAAACAAGTGACTTGAATGTGTATATTACATGTATTTGTGTGTGTTTGTAAATCCATGGGGATCAGCATCATCTGAAGCAACAGAGGACTCAGGGCACAACCATGATGACTCACTGAAATGACATGAATTAGTTTATATGAATGTTGATTGTTCACGCTGCACAAACACATTTAGAACAAAGATTTTATAATAATTTTTACCTTTTATCAAATACCAGTGAGGTGTTGTAATTTTGGAGCTTGACCAGTTCTAGTGTGGTCCGGATGTAAAAAAAAAGGAAAGTGCTAAAATCCCCCTTTATTGAGGTTTCACAAATTAGATTAAGGTTTCACAGATCACACATTTGATTTTAAATGTTCTGCAATCAGAGCAGAATAATCTGGTTCAGGTTTGAAGTGTCTGGGTGTTGTAGTTTTGGAGCTGGACTAGTTCTAGTGTGATTCAGATACCAAAAAAGTGCTGAAATCACCCTCTATTGAGGTTTCACAAATCAGATTAAGGTTTCACAGATCACACATTTGGTTTTAAATGTTCTACAATCAGAGCAGAATAATCTGGTTCAGGTTTGAAGTGTCTAGGTGTTGTAGTTGTTTAACTAGAGTAGATTAAAGATGCTGATGGTAGTGAAAAATTAGGTGGAATCGCCCTTTAGCCTAATCCGAAGCTGCAATCGGAAAGATAAAAAACGCAACCTAAAAAAATGGTTATGTTTCTGGGTAACAGCAAAGACAGTTTGACAGAAACAGGCTTGCACACCGCAGGATTTCATAAGTGGCTCATTTATTTGCACCTCTGACATTTCAATCAAAACAGCTTTTTATTGGGCAGAGTCTTAATGCCTAGCACCATCTTAAATCAAATGAAAATCATGTGAATTGTTGAGTTGAAAAAAATAAAAAATGAAACAGTATGCCAATCTAGTTTTTTTTTTCAAAAGGTACACAATATTTAGAGAAAATAAGTGATTTTCCACAACAGATACACCAGAGGGCACTCTTAGTGTTGTTTTTTTTTTAATTGTGATGTGCAAATCTGTCTACATGACACAACTGAATGTCAGAGGGTTTAATGCCCTTCATTCCTATCATACGAGCTCTCAACACACAAGCTATTGAAGTTCATGCTCGTGTCTACAGGTTTTCAAGGTTTCACACAGCAGCGCCAGCTTCTGGCGCCCTACAATTTCTGTGTTATGCTTAAGATGTCTTCTGTCCCAGCTATGTGTTATCATTTGTTTACACTATGGACTGGACCGGCTCTGGCTGGCTCAGTCCACACCCTTTGCTTTCTCTTAATAAAAAATGATAGCTCCTGCAGAGGTCAGAGCTTCCCGGACAGGCAACGCTATTAATTGCTGCCGAGGAACTTCTCCTTTTGCAAAAGTTGTCAGAAACAAACAATCCTCTCCGTGTGGTTTCTTTTAGCAGGTTAAGGGAAGTTTCACCCTAACACTTAGTGCAAAAGTAGTTTGGCCAGACAGGAATTATTACATGAACCTCAACAGTGCAAACATTTTTATTTCACATCAGACATTTTGATTTTAATAAGTAGGAAAAACACAGGTGCATTAATGAGGGCTGCATTCCACTTCTACAGAACAACCAGCATCCATGGCTGCAGAAGTGGAATGCAGCTCAAATGTATATTCTTTACTCTTTCAAGGAGAAATAGCACCCTTGAAATTAGTGTTTAAGAACTCTTGGTTCAATCAAATCAACTTTGGAGGGTGACTGCAGGCCAGTTGCCTGTGTGTGTGTATTTGTACTTGTTTTCATGGCATGTCTGGACATTTTTATGATAACACACCTTCACTATCAGGACCTGTGGAAATATGAGGACATTTTTCAAAGTCCTCAATTTCCGAGCATACTAGAGTGCTCTAGAAGCCCCCAACATGTCCCTAAACCAGAAATCTCCAATGTTCTAAAATATCACAATTTTTATAATTTTTCTGTGTGAGTGTGTTTATCATTTTTGCTCACCTTCAATTCCGCCAACTAGTGGACAGTTTTGGAACTTAACACACTTTTCACACATTTGTACCCATATGTCACTACTGTGTTAAAATGTTTTCAAAGGTCTACTAGTCCTCATATTGTCTTAACTTTAAAAGACTAGTGTGCTTAATTTGACATCCTCCTATGGTCTGAATAAATGGTAGTGTGTCACAATGTCCTCATATTGTCTTAACTTTGAAAGACTTTAGTGTGTTTAATTTGACATCCTCATGTAGTCTAAATAAACGAAAGTGTATTTGTGCTCCTCCTGCTGAAGGGTTTATGTGAATTAATTCTTTAGGAACTTGATCCATTTACATTAGGGTGGGGTCCAGAACTTTCTTTGACAACAACAGAAAACAGAAGAAGCCAGGAAGACAGATTCAACATATTTGTAGTCGTCATGTCCTCATATGGTCTGAATACATGGCAGTGTGTGTCACAATGTCCTCATATTGTCTTAACTTTGAAAGAGTTTAGTGAGTTTACTTGATGTCCCCATTTGGTCTGAATAAATGGAAGTGTGTGTGTGTGTGTAACAATGTCCTCATATTGTTTAGGGTGAGATACTCTACAGTATTAAGTCTTTCTATAGTGTCAATTTTAATAAGCCTCAATCCTAGTTAAACTAGGATGATATTTGGTTTAATATTGAATGAATTTAACAGTGTATTTGTGTTTTGTTGCAGACACCAAGTGTACACATCCCGGCTCAACCTTCAGGAGAGCCAGAATTGAGCAGGACATCACTTCATCCTTCCAACAGGTTATTACACATTTCTAGTTCCCATTAAACACAGATAAATTTCTCAGTTGAGCTCAGTGCAGAAGTAAAATCCTTTATACTTCAAAGTAACCTTAAACTATTATTTAGTTTTTTATTGTCTGTAGTTCTACACCTGTTTTTGTTTATAATTGCAATAACTTATTTAAGATTCAGCTGGCTAAAAATTAGTCTTTTACTTGGTCTTTTTAGGTCAGCCAGACCTCTGGTTTTATGCCTTTCCACAGAAAACTAACTGCAGAAGAGGTGAGACATCTATATTATTTTGTTTTTTAAAAATATCATGTTATTTCACTGGGTCATTTAGTGTGTGAGACCAATTTTGCAAAATTTTATGTGTCGTTTACTTTTGGTTCTTGATTCGTTTGGTTCTTTTCCAATGAAAAGCAAGGTAAAAAGAGCATTTTATATTCACATTTCTGTCTAAAATATCTTATATTAAACATTTTTCATCATTATTATTCTTCAGTAAAGATATTTTGTTTGCATGTATGACAGCTGGGAAGGTGAGAAGCAAGTGGACAGATGATGAAGTGAATGCTGTCGAACGGCACGTTATATTTCATAACAAGCTGCAAAGTACCAGGTAAAAGGGACTGTGACACCTGCCTCCAGGCAGAACCAGTAGGTTTAAAAGAGAGATTGGGCTGGAATCAAATACTACAATCATAACAGAATCGTAGCATTAAAAAGGAGGATGAAGAAATAGAACTATAAAATCTTAAACTTGACTCAGGTGCAGTTTTATCGGTAATAGCAAATTTTATTTTTATTATCTGCTTTTGTAAGGTGCTCAGCTCTGTCGAATTTGTTTAAGTTTACATTTGTTGCCAGCAGTTAAAAAATAGAAACAAATCAAGAAAGTCAGTGTTTTGTTTTTTTCCCCCTCTGTTTCCACATGAATGCTATCTGCAAAATTCATAAATGCTATGCAATAAGGATTAAACAGTAGAATTACCATATTCTTTAACTGTCTCTTTTAGGTGTCTGAACAACTCAGTTTTGCTGTCTTGTAGTAGCATGAACATCTGGTTTATTTCAGATGTTGCTTGACTGGTGAGTGTGATGAATACACAACTATGCTTATTATGCAGATATTTGAAACAGGCCATGTTGCAAATACAGACACTGTAGTTATCTGGTCTTTATAAGTCACATATACTGGAAAATACTGTGTGTATCTCTGGGCCTCACAAGTCACTTAGACATGAAATAACTGTGTGAAAGGTAAAAACTCTCAAAAGTCACAAAAACCAGACAATGTCCCCATAAGTCGCATAAAAATCAGGTTTGACCAAAATATAGCTCTAGCTAAAATCTGAATAGATAAACATTTTCCAGAAAGCATGGATAGAGAACCATTTGATTCTCAGGCCTCTAGAACCTTTCGAAAGGCACATATCCATTTTGTCCTATTTTTGTCATATGTCCTGATATTTCATGAAAACAAGTATGTGTGTATTGACTGGATGTGAAATGAAGTTTCTGAAGTTGTGCTTTAAAGTTTAGGCTACCATTCACACATCATAATGACCAGAATTCATCAGTACAATGTTTGATTGCAATCTATATGATAAGAATCTATTTCTGTCTAAGGCACTCTGCACTGGAACATTTTGTGACTGCCTCAGGCTCCATGTTCCCACCTCACCTTAATTAACATAATTACCTGCTTTCCAAGAACGTGGCCACACCTGTTTTCGCTTTCTAACCTCTCTATAAACAAAAGTTTCAACACTATCATAAATGTACTAAATTGTATTACTACCGTAATATTTATGTGGTATAATAAAATAATTTATTTTAAATTAACAAAATCAAAAGTTTAAGACATTTTCTGAAAAAAGTCAACAATTTATATTTTTTATTCTTATTTTTTTAATCTTATTCTTACCAATTAAGCTTTTATCCACAACCTGCATGTCAGCTTTATTCTCAGTTTTTCAATATATATATATATTTTTAATTAATAGTATGTGTTGTTGTGTTTGTTAGTTTTATTTTTTGTAAGTGCAGTTTTATATGAGTTGGAATGATGATATGAGTGAAGAATGAGGATGTAAAAGTTTTTTTTTTTTTTTAAGTCAAGAGGAGACTCAGTACTTCCAAATACTTTGTTTATTTGACTCCATTTTGTGCTTCAGTTACTGCTGTTACCAGTTGGACCTGTTGGACTGAAGCATAATGAGAGCAAATGTGAGACAACTACAGTTTCAAAGGCAAATGTTTTTTTCCTCTCGCAAGTTTTTACTTAAACATTTTATTAACAAGAATAGGATTTAGAATAAATTAAATTATCATAAAGCAACATATTTAAATAAGGAATAAGAAAACAAAACATGAAGAAGGAACGTGTTCACTATTTCATGAATTTAATGGTTTGAAAGCATTAAAAGCTGTACATTTTTATAACCTTTAGTTGCTTTGGAACTTGTAATGTTTTAAATTATATATGATGGAGGATAATTAAATTTCTGACTTGAGTTGAGTTACATGAATCCTCTGTTGACTAATTTTTATGGGTCTTCAATCTTGTACATATAAACCCAAACACTTCAAAATAAAAGCATGGCTTCCCATGTGTGTTCTTTAAAATCATAACTTTAATCAAAACAACTTTAATGTCAAAAAATAAATCAAATTCATGTTCTGTATTTGTGACTATTTAAACTAATGCACCAAACAAACATAAAAAGCTTTATGAGTTGCTGTTGAGCAGGTTATGACTTCTGCATGTGTTATCAGGGTGATCTAGTCAAGCTAAAAGAGACTTCACAATATCAAAAACTTCATCTTAGCTCAGCATAACCAGTTTAAGCAGATAATCTCTGACTGTAGTACAGGCTCCAGGTGGGACAAAGTAAATTCACCAAAAGCACAAGAAAATTTACCAACAGAGAACAGAAAGCAATGTCCAGAAATCAGGAAAACTAAACATGAATACAGAAAACAAGATCAACTTTAATAAGTGAAATACCAGAAACTATTCATCATGACAGAAGATGTTTTTCTTTCAGCACAAAGCAGTAATAGTTAGTGTTACTGCTTTTAAAAAATAATGAGGCTGGGTGAAGAAACCAGACAAACAGACATGATCACGTTTTTGTCAGACTGTTGATCAGAACGTTTAACCTGAGGGTGAGCCATTCCTGAGACCAACATGGAGACAGAAAATAGGTCCTAATAAACAAGTGTTCATGGAGTAATATAACGTGCATCCATCAAAGGTTGCATTTATGGTTTTAGTTATTATGCTGTGAACAGTAACCTGCAGCTGCACCAGCTAAAAACTAATTTTGACACTTGATGGTGTTCACACATCAGCAGAAGGCATGCAGTCATTCTTTAGAGTTGATTCTTAGAAGAGAGGTGTTTACTTTTACAGAGAAATGGCAGCCACTCCCTTATCAACATAAACAGGTCTTAAACTTTTCAGAATGCATTCCTGACTCTGTTCTTCCTCATAGCCGAGTGTCTTTTTTCTGGTTCTGTTGTTCAGTAAATGGCTGCTGTACTCTGGTTGGACCGGTGTTTTCCCCACAGCCTGTAGGTACCAGGGTCACTATTTGGTTTTGTTTTTTAAAGTTTTTGTGGAGCTGAGTTGCGGCCATTTTAGTGTTTTGTAAAAGCTTTGGCAGCCATCTTGAGTTGAGTTGACTCGTCAGTTCTAGATGTACATCCAGGGATTACTTTCTGAGTCTTAATAATTTATGTCCAGTGATTTATGAGATATTTTGCTAACAGACAGAAAGATCAACAGACAAACACACACTCCCACAGAGGAAATTACACAATCGTCTGTTTTCCATGTTGGCAGACAAAGTTTTGAAATATGTTTTTAGGTGTCATAAATATAATCTTTAAAATGTAATACTGTAATTTAAGGAACTTCATTTAAATATTGTTAAATATTTTGCTATTACTATCATATTTATGTGGTATAATAAAAATAATTTGTTATATTAAACAAAGTCAACAGTTATACAGTAATATTTTCTGAAAATAGCTAATTATTGATATTTTTTAATCTTAGAGATTCAACTTCAGTCTTTAAAAGTTAACTTATTCTTACCAATTAAGCTTTTATCCACAACCTGCATGTCAGCTTTATTCTCAGTTTTTCTAAATATTCTAATAGAATGTATTGTTGTGTTTCTTAGTTTTGTTTTTTGTAACTGCAATCTTTATATCTGTTGGAATGATGATATGTGTGAAGAATGAGGATGTAAAAGGTTGTTTTTTAAAAACTGAAGAGTTTCAAATACTTTCAGTTCATTTGACTCCACGTTATGCTTCAGTTACTGTTTTTACCAGCTGGACCTGTTGGACTGAAGTGTAAGAAAAAAACCCAAAAAACATCCAATGAGAGAAGACGTGAGACAATGCCAGTTTCAAAGGCAAATGCAACAAGAATAAAATTGACAAAAATAAATAAATCATCCACTTTTTTGCATTATTTTATTTCCAGTATTTTATTTAACCACTATCTAAACACAATGAAACCAGCTGCAGTTCTTTGTACCGGAATATGAAAATAAACTTACCGAACAGCCAGTCAAACCTTAAAATTATAACTTTATTTGATTTTGTTTACAGATGTAAAAAGGGACATTAGATACATTATGTCATCTATATAAAACAAAGGTTCCATTAAAGCCAATCAGCTTCCAGTATTTAATTACGTTAATTACAAAAGAACAATATTTACACAAAACTAGGAATGTGTTTAACTCTCAAACAATATAACTAATACAGTGACCAACACTGTGGCCCCAACTTCCTCATCATATAGAAAACTTTCACTTAGAACAGATTAGAAATATGATCAAACTGTTCTATCTAATAAAACTGAGAGGGAGCTTCACATCTTTGTGATTTTGGTTCCTCACAACAAATAATATGATCAGTAAAGGAATCAAACAATTAGTTAGAACCTGAAAAATAGAGTAAAACATTTGACAAACGTAACAATATTTTCCACTGTTTACCAGTCTGACAGTTTCTATCATCTGCAGAGCTTCATACCTAAAGTCAACAGAATTTCTTCCATGATACGTACAGAACCACAAATTCCTTCTTAGAGTTTCATTCTAGTTAAGATAACTTCCTTCTATCACAACATGTGAAAGGCAAAAGGGTACTTTATACATTACCTTCATGAATCTCACAAATATTTCAGTGACGTGATGTAAATGTAGGAATTAATCTGAATCACAAACGATTCAGTCTGAACAAGAATCTGAGAAACTACTCAGCCACCTCCTGTTCAGTTCAGCCTAAGAGTTTCATGAAACCTTTTGAGGAGCTCTTTACTCTCTTGATCGTTTTGCATCTGCTCTATCATTTCACGAGCTCCGCTCTCTAAGGCGTGGTAGTACCGCTTCAACTCCTCCAGCTCGGACTGCAGTCGTCTCTCCAGCTGCTCTCGTTTATCTCCAGCTTCTCTCAGCAGCTTCTCATAGTTTGCCTTCACAGCTTTTATTTCCTCCTCCATTTTCTTCTCATATAACCGCTTGAGTTCTGTTTCTCTCTGATCCAAGATCTCTGCAGCTTTTTTATAATTATCACTTGAGTAAAACTTTCCTCCGTTGTCATCCACCATCTTCTGGACCTTCTCCAACAGATCCAGAACTTGTTGACGGTTGTTGGCTTTGAGGTTGTTGAAGATGTGGTATCTGTTTCCAACTTTCTTTAAGATCTCCTTCAGCTCACCTGGAGCCTCCTCCAACATCTTATTAAAGTCTGAATCAACTTCATCTCCATGAGTGAAGAGGATCATGGCGTACTTCCAGGCCTCCTGTCCAAAGATCTCATCCACCTTCATCACAGCATCTCTCTCCTCTGCTGAGAACGACCCAACTCTAATGACTACCAGAATAGCATGGGGCCCGGGGGCCGACATGTTGATGCATTTAGCAATTTCTTTTTTCACTGCATCTTCAGTCTGATAGGTGTCAAAAAGGCCAGGAGTGTCAACAACAGAAACCATCTTGCAGAACATCTTCTCTCGCTGCTTGGAGCATTCAATGGTCTCTGAAGATGGAAAATACAAATTTATATCATTTAAGATTCACAAGAACAGAAGTCCCCGCCTCTTGCACAGTGACTGCTGGAGATAGGCACCAGCTCCCCGTGACCCGGAATGGAGAAGCGGGTTAAGAAAATGTATGTATGTATGTGTGGATGGATGGATGGATGGATGGATGGATGGATGGATGGATGGATGGATGGATGGATGGATGGATGGATGGATGGATGGATGGATGGATGGAAGAACAGAGGTGAGGAGTTACAGAGCAAATACAATGTTCTGATTGTATTCAATCTAAAGATAAAACCAGTTTTCAGGTTATGTTTTTCGAACTTCAGTGGTCTAGAACTGCATATGTCAGAGGAAGAAGATGACAGCATTATAATTAATGAATATTAACTAAATCTCTGTGACTACCACTGGATGAGCTCATAACACCAACAGAAATAACAGCACTCTGCACAAACAAACCTGCAGGTAACCTGCAGCCAGGTCAGCTGTCTATCTGCTGCATGAGCTTAACAGTCTTTCAATTCTGTGGACCTAAAATAAATCATTTTGAGTGTGTGTTACCTGAACCATGTCTGGCTGCTGCTCTGAAGGCCTCTCTTCCCAGTATAGTGTTTCCACTGGAGCTCTTTCCTGCTCCAGTCTTCCCAACAAGAACCAGTCTCAGGTCTGAAACTGGAACATAAAGACTGAAGTCAGGATTCGAGGACATGTATGTAAGGCAGGATTAAAACATACATGTTTCAGGCATCAACAGTCTATTTGAACATAGTAAAATCCTCCACTGTCCAAGCTAATTCTGTGTCTCTTCACTTTGGAAATGCAGCTTATAAAGATCAAATCACTTGACTTTCCACATAACAGATTTTCTGACTGATTGTGTCAACAATTCCGCAAGTCAGGCCAACCTGCAGTCAAATATTCAAAGCTCCATGCTTCTTTTCCTGCTTGAATTGTTTAGAGTACTGCTCATAGGGAATGTCTCTTCATGCAATGTTTTTTCTGTATTATCCAACACTGATTATTGTGATTTACTGTGACATTCTTGATTGTAGTGCTAATTGAACATCTGTCAGTAAACAGTAACTGATGAAACAAAGTCAAGTTTGTTTTCAGAGCAGTTAGGTAGCCAAAACTTGAAACCAGAATGAAACAAACTGGAACAAACCTGCTGGAGGGTCTTCCATGCTGCTACTTCTTGGTCGTCCTACAGAAAGACAATAAAACACAGAATCCAATAAACAATCAGTTGTATCTTTCATTTATTTATCTCAGACAGCATTTAGTCCATTGATGTTAGTCCTTATAACTTAATTTATATAGCACAAAAAAAGAAGATAGCCAAAGTAAGACACATGTCCAGTATGTAAATTTTGTTTCAATCCCAGAGAGCATAAACAGTGATTATAATACTGGTTTTAAAAAATTTTAGTAAAAATTTCAGTAAAATTGTTCTTATAACATTAGTGTCATTGAATTATTAACAACAAAAAACAGCAGTAGTACTATTAAGATACAGAGAGAAACTGGTAGAGAGAAAAAAAAAACCAATGGGCCCGTGTCATTTCATAGAAACAAACATGCAATCTTTCCAGTTTGAGCATTAAAGCAAGATGTCTGCTGAGTTTGGGACAAGACCGGTTCAACCACTTTTTGTCAAAGAAGAGAAATAGAGAGAAGGAGAAAGAAGAAAGAAAGAAAGAAGTTACCAGTTAGGGACAATAATAAGCAGCAAAGAGGAGTTTAAATGATAAATTCTGTAATCCAGCAGTGGACATTCTTGTTAAATAAATCAAAAAGTTAAAAGATATGTCATACATATAAAACAGGTTTAAATTGACAAATAAACAAAAACTAAAAAATGCCCAACTAACTGAACACAAACATTTCAGTTTCTGTAAGTTGTCTAATAATTTAAACACTTTTAAAAACACAAAGCACACAGTCAGAGAGAGAATACAAAGAAAGAAGTTTTGCAGATCACATTTTAATTTAAATTTAAACTCACCGATGCTCTGATGGTCCGACATCTCATCTGTTGTGAAGTGTTGTTTCTTTCAGTTCCTACTTTGCTTTGCTGTCAAACCTGTGATGTCTCAACAAGGATCTGTCTCGTCCTCTTCCTCCTCCGGTTTGTTTTTGTTGTTTAACAACAGCTGACATCCATTTTGTGCACAACATCAACCTTCTGTTCAGAAGTGGATCAGACACATTCATGGGCGTGGCCATGTGCGAGCGAAGCAGTGCCTAGACACACCCACTTTTTGTCAAGGCGCTCCCAATCAAATAGCTTTCTTTTTCTTTGGCATTTAATTAATAAAAAATAAAACAAAAAGGTTCTAAGTTACCCAATAAATCTTATATGAGCTGTGAACTGACTTTACATTACAGATTTGATGTATATGGTTTGTTTTTGATGTTTTCTATGGTTGCTGTCTGAAGCCGGTTCAGGTGGTCCAATGGGATTTGTTTATGAGGACTGCTGAAGTACATCTCTATACACCAGCGGTTCCTAAAGTTGGATTCAGGACCCTATCCCCACTAAAATCACTTTTTACTGACTAGTGAGTTGATGATGTACAAAATAATAATAATAATACACAAAATTCTACTCAATATCTATTTTGTTTACTTCTGATTTACACAAGAACTGCAAAATTAAATGTTTGATCTAACCAAAGCACACTTGAATTTTCTGTAGGCACTATAGAGGGGAAATTGATTAGGTGTAATAAAGAGGTTATTTATGTTTTACGCATGTAAAGTGGAAGATCATAAGAGGCTTGTGAAATTTTGCTATGTAAAAACTTGTGTGCAGAAGGTGAGTAAGAATGACAGAGCTGAAATAAAGTTTGACAAGTTTTCCTCAACAAAAACTTTTCAATTAAAACACAGACTAGGTTCACTTTTCAGGTGAAGAGAAATGCACTGGGACACTAAAACAAACAGATGCACTTCGATTGGTATGATAAATATGGAACATAATATGGAACAAGAGCAGAGATTATTATATTTTAATACACTAATGCACAAATGCATTACTGTTATTATTAGAAAGAATAATTTTATATGCCGCATGCATTCAAAGAGCCGTTTTCTCTGCTGGGTGGGGCTGGCACTGCTGATGACACTCAATACAGCTGTCCTTAATGACTTCTAATAACTATCATGGAATTTAAGGCTGAGCCAAACCACAACCCACTGTTAGGTCGTTAAATGTTGGTCATAAAAATTCCTGTGTGCTAAAATAAAAATGTTTGTTTTCAATTTCTTCTAAGCTCCTTCTAAGAATCCTTCCTGGAACTTCTTGTTGGGACTCGCCTGTGTAAGATCCTCCATAAAACCGTTTCTGTGTTCTTTGGACAGTTGTTCCTGATTTCCAATGCATTTCACAATAAAACTTGGATCTTTTCAGCAAAGTGACTATGATATGATAGTAATTATGATAAATACATTGATATTTCATGTTTTAAAGCTCCTACATAGAAAATATCAGCTAGTTTGATACATCAGCACATGCTTTTTTCTAACCCAAGTAAAATCTGGTGTCCAAGTAGAAAGTGCCTCTCAGTACTGATGCTGTAACAAACCAAACGTTCCACTCCGGCACATGCAAAATGTATCTCTTCACTAATAAGACATTTTGGAGTTTGTCAACAATTTGAGACATTTTCAGATACATATGGGATAACATTGAATCAATTTAATCTCAATGCTTCAGCTTTTATTTTGAAAGGTCTAATTAATTCTCAACATTTTCCCTTAATCTTTAACTTCGCTCAGGTCAATACTGTCACAACTAATGCATATGACCCACCACATTTCTCATTTTAAGATGAGACATGAAAGAATTGTAAACGTTTTGGTAAAACCTTGAAAATAGTACGCATGAACTCATGCAATATTACAGTGAGAGACAGTGGCACTGATCGTAACAAGACAGAGTACCTGTGTGTGACTGAGAGGGAGGCAGGTGGAGCAGAGAGGCTACAAGGAGGTCAGAGGTCACAAAGGTGCAGGACTTCAAGGACTTAGGGTCGACTGTCCAGGAAAACAGGGAGTGTGGTAAAGAGGTGAAGACGAGAGTCCAGGCAGGATGGAGTGGATGGAGAAAAGTTTCAGCAGTGATTTGAAAAAAAAAGGGTGGCAGCAAAGGTCAAAGGTCAAAGGTCAAAGGAAAGGTTTACAGACAGTGATGAGAGCAGCCATGTTGGACAGTTTGGAGACAAAAAGACAGGAGAAAGAACAGGAAGTGGCAGAGCTGAAGATGTTTGGAGGGACAAGGATGGACAGGATTAGGAATGAGGTCATCAGAGGTCCAGCACAGGTTGAAGGACTGGGAGATAAAGTTAGAGATGGTTTGGACATGTGCAGAGGAGGGACAGAAGGATGTTAGAGACAAAGAGGACATATATATAGATGCAGTTAGAGAGGACATGGAGGGAGTTGGAGGACAGAGGACAGAGGACAGACTGACAAACTGACAAACTGACAAACAAGCTGGACTTTGTCATTATGAAATGGGAGAAATTATTTACAAGTGGCAAACATTTGACATGTTCGCTAAACTCCAAGTGAGGACTTCCCAGCAAAGCTGAACTTTTGCACAGCTTTTATTACAAAAATAACCTTGTTTACCCATTTAAACTTAACTAACACAACCACTGACAACATCAGCTGTGCAGGAATGCTTCAGTTACTGCTGTTCCACCTGCTGGACTTGTCGGACCGGACTGGGAAACAGATCATATCCAATCAGAGGACGGAGACATGGCTTACTTCCAAGATTATGTTATCAAAAAACAGTCATAAGAGACAAACAAACTACTCTAACATAGTCATGTTTTATTAATAAAGTCATTTAGTTTGAGCTATACATCATGTCACAGTTACTTTAAATGTTATTGGTAAATATTATTTTTATTTCTATGGCATGTTTAAAAAGAACTGAAGTTGACCAAAGGACTTTACAGTTAAATCAACAAATCTAAGAGGAACTGGCTGGATGATGCTGTCACAAGTGTGTTGACATGAAGAAGATTGGTTAAATAAAATGGAGCAAGACCATTTGAAAATTTTGAAAGTAACATTTAAAACTTTAGAAGTAAACAATAATGTTGTGAAAACCGTATTTATTTTTTCAGTCCTGAAGCCAACTATAAGATCCCAGGACTGAAGTTATGTATTTGCATCAGAAAACAAACGACTCCATTTTGTTTGCAGGTGATGCAGAGATTGTGCAAAGATATCATCAACCAAAATGTGCAATATCTTCAGAAAGTTGGCAATATTTTTTCCTGAACAAAGTCAAGCAACACAGTTTTAGAGTCAATCTTAGGTATGTTAAAAGTCACCTTAAGTCACCTGCATTTTAGCAAACTTCGTTTAAGTTTGTAAAATTATAATATCCATGTTCTCCCCACAGAGTTACAGCTTCAAAATGAAAAGTGTGTTGAATAATAAAAAAGGTTGAAAAAAGCACCAAGACAACTAGACTTTTATTCTGAAGTTGAAGATATTTTTATCTGAAAAGAAAGTTCTCCTGATGGATTTGCCTTTTTTTGGATTTTCCATGTCCTGAATGACTGAGAATCTACACCAGCAAAATGTGTTGATGTTGGTGTTATTTAATTTTTCTATCATTTTAACCAAACACTTATTTGTCTCTGATACACACGCTAAGACCACCTTGAGTCATTTTCCTCATATAGACACTGTATATAAATATATAAAAAAAAACTTGAGCCAAGAGTCAAACATCAAAATTAGAAATCCATTTTTTTATTTCAGTACAAAAGTAAAAATATAAAAGAAAAGCAATAAGTCACATGATGCCACAACCAAAAACAAAATCAGGTGATTGAACAGGCAGGTAGGATACAGATGACAGAATACAGCATTTGATTAATATGAAACAAATTCCCACTGTTAACCAGTCTGACGGTTTACTGATCCCCTTCAGAACTTTTACACAAAGAGTCCACCAGTTGTTCTGTTAGAAAACCCTTTCAAACAATTAGGACATTCTGTAAAACAATGTAATAATTTTTAAAGGCAAAAACAAATATTATCACTTTCAGATCAATATCAGAAAACCTCTTGGGTTTATGATCATTTGGTCATTTCACTTAAAGCTTGACTGACTCTATTCTTTAAGGTTTAATTGTGCAGCTTTGAGCTCCAGTTCATTCTCCACCTGCCCTTATTCCTTTGGGGTTTTGATCTGCAGCTCCTTAAACACATTTTTATTTTTCTTTCTCAACTTTTTCACTGCTTTTACTGCCTGAGACTTTCTTTGATTGAACATCTTCACTGCGTTTTGGTAGGTATCCTTGAGACTCTTTTTTATTTTTATTCACCATATCCTGAACCTTCTTTAACAGATTCTCAACTTGACCACGTTTCTTCATTTTCTTGTTGTTGAAGAGGTGGTATCTGTTTCCTGCTTTCTTTAGGATCTTTTTCAGATTATCTGGAGCCTCCTCCTCCAACATCTCATCAAAACCTGATCCATATTCATCTCCATGAGTGAAGAGGATGATGATGTACTTCCAGGCATCCTCTCCAAAGATCTCTTCAACTTTTTCCACAGCCTCTTCGTCCTCTTCTGAGAAGACCCCAGGTTCGATGACCAACAGAATGGCATGGGGCCCAGGATTCAACAAGGAGAAGCATTTTTTGATTTCATTCTGCACCGTTTCCTCAGACTGAAAGGTGTCGAAGATGCCAGGAGTGTCGACAACAGAAACACGAAAGAATAATTTTTCAAGCTTCCCTTGCTTCAATGAACACACAATGGTCACTGTAAAAAAAGATAACAGTTTACAGTTTTTGAAGCTTTCCAGAAACAGAATTGATGATTTTCAGAGCAAACATCATGGCATCCAAACAAAACATAAAACCAATTTCAAAGTTTCTTCTCTAACACTTCAGTTGTCTACAACAAAGAACTGCATGTCAGAGGCAGGGGGTGGATGTGTTGTGACCACTGAGTTAAACTAAACTACAGTATGTGACGGCCACTGGAGGAGCTCTGTGTTCCTACATATAGTTACACCTTACAGGTGCTGGTAGGCCTGGGGGTCTGGGACTTTAGCCCTGAATGTTTTCTGATGGAGTCCTGAGCTTTAAAACTGAAAATAAACGAATAAAAACAAACAAATAAGTAATCTTCTAGAAACACTTTGAGAATTTGTTTGCTCCAAAACACAAGAAGTTCATGTTTTGTTGCTGCTGAACAGACTCAGTGTTTCTAAAGTCTTGTTACAATGAGGAGAGTTTAAGAAAACAATCTGTGTATTTCCAATGTACATTTTTAAAAATGCTTATAGCAACGTAAGATAATTCATATTTATCAAACAGGTAAAAAAAATGGTAGCAACAAACAAATGAATAAATCATAGTTTACAATAGTTCATAATCATCAGACTAAAACTGGAGAAATCTAAAGAAAATGTTGTTGTTTATCTGTGACGTGATTCATGGACCTATCTGCAAACACACACACACAACATACACACAACACACCGTCTTCCCACTGTCTCTACACACACATACTCACACTTTCCGCTGTTTCTGTCATCCCCCCCCCCCCTCTCTATATTAATTAGTAATTATTATGTCGGCCGTATAGCGGGTCTGGGGTACTATTTAGAAAGTTTGGTACCGTTAGTTTAGCATTGTCATGTTTTAGCTTATTTAGCCTTCCTGTACATTTAGTTTAGTTTATTTTACCTCATACTTTAGATATTGTTAGATTGTTAGATTCCTAATTGTTGTTTAGTTTAGCTACTATTTTGACGGTCTCAGCTCATGCTTAGATATGTCTGGTTTCATGATTTTATTTAGATTATCCTATATTCAATTTTGATTAGACATGATTGATGTGTTTTCCTTTTTTGTGTTTCATTGTATTTCATTATGTACGGATTCTGTTTATGTTTCTTTTGTAAAGCGCTTTGGATCACCTTGTTGCTTAAAAGTGCTATAGAAATAAACACTACACTTCACTTTACTTTTTTGCACATGGATGGTGTGTGTGTGTCTCTATGTGTGTGTGTGTGTATGTTACCTGAAAAGTGTCCGTCTGATATAGGAAAGACATCTCTTCCCAGTATAGTGTTTCCACTGGAGCTCTTCCCTGTTCCAGTCTTCCCAACAAGAACCAGTCTCAGTTCAGAATCTGAAACATAAAGACTGAAGTCAGGATTCAGATTATCTTTTTTCAGGTTTTTTTTCTCAGTCACTTTAAATGTGGTCATTTCTGCATTGACTTTGACTTTGGAGGTGTGGATACATATGCACACATCACTTTTCAGTTGTTTCTTTTGTTTGTTTGTTTTAAATATTAAAACAAATTTTTCCATTTAAAATCATTAATCTGAAGTATTTTTTATTTGTTTTACTTCACATAAAATAATGTAAAGGAAATTAAAAAAAACAATTTCAACATGTTAAAAACAAGTTTAAATGATTATTGTTGTCTGATCATATAAACACTTCTACTGAATTTAATGTTTTCAGATTAATTTTAAGACAAAGTTATTTTACTTAATTATTTCTAATTCAAATATTTTTTACACAAATTCACAAAAACTCACATGAGGTGCCACTTGCTGCCATCAGATCTGCTGCTCCTTGATGACTCTGTTGATTATTTGCTGCTCAGCTCTTTGAATCTCAGTCTGCAACAAGTTTTGGTGCTGTTCTGTATTTTTTGACAACTACTTCAAAATAAAACTAATCTGATTGGTTTTCTGCACGAGCAGAACTACTCATACCCAGGACGAGTTCGAGTGATCTGACTCCTCTGACTCTTATAGTTAACATCACACTTAGTGTCAGGCTACAAGGAAGCTGATTATCAGTCAGTCCAGTTTTTCCTGACTCTTGAGGTGTGGGTGGTATGTTTATGTCAAACAGGAAGTTTGCACCAGAAAAATCAAGAGTCAGAATCAAAGAGATAAAAATTTGAAATTTGAAAATTTGAATTTAGTTTTTCTAAATGCATTTTCAACATTTGTAAATGTTCATGACATAAAACAGAGTTCAAAAAAATGCTTTTGGTGTCGGGACATACTATAAATATGTGACCTTTTTTGTTATCCAGTCCCTAATGTTAAATGAAAAATGTTGTTCTGATGTGATTTTAATTTGTCTTTATTATATCTTTTAATGTTGATGTGGGAAATGAACAAAATGGTAATTGTTAGTTGTTTTTTATTTGGAAACATAACCAGAACAGGTTGATGTACAATGACTACTGAATAGACGCCAGCTCCCTTAAGACCCTGCATGGAAAATCTGGTAAAGAAAATGAATGGATGCAATAACACAAATAAAAAAGGCTTTAGATGAGTTTTGAAAGTGTGAACTGTTGTGATGTTATAATGTGAAAAAGAACTGCTTCAAATTTTAGGCGCAGCTACAAAAGTCTTTAGATGATGTTGATATTTTTAATCACATTTTAAAAAATTTAACTCATCTTGTTCATATAGGCTTAACAAACAACATGCAGATCAGCTGCAATGAGAAAAACTGAACTGTGTCAATAATAATAATAATAATAATAATAATAATAATAATAATAATAATAATAATAACACAAGTTAATAAATTCTGTCTGATCACTTTAGGGTAAAAAAAAGTTGTGCTTTTATTTTGAAAGGGCTGGCTGGCATTTCTGTTCCACTCCCTGCAGTGACATCTGACAGTCCAACCCAGGTCCTCCTTCCTCTCACGAACAGCAGAGACAGACGGTGAAGGAGCAGCTGAAATCAGTCGGTTCGAGTTAATGTCAGCTTTCTTTAACCTTCAGTTTGTTTGGTTTTCTAGAAAAAGATCAGGTCTGGTGAGGAGTTTACAGGAGTGTTTTTTTTTTATTTTATTGATATTATGGAGGAGCAGACAGACACTATGTGATGGTTAATGTTTAATTCTGATCCAGACTGAATAGACCGGATTCGTCCTGAGACCACGGATTGTGCTGTAGAACAGTAAGTAGATTTGTCCTGATGCATGCTCAATAATCCAGGTAAAAAAATTCAACAAGGTTGAGTCAGGTCCTCTGGAAGTAACCGTCCAAAGGACCTGACTCAACCTTGTTAAAGTAGATTTATGTTTTTAAGCTAAAATAGATCAGATTCAATCAGAACATTTATTCCAAAGGCCTACATTTCTGGATGGTGCTTTTCCTCTCAGATTCAAGTTTTGTTAGGATAAAAGTAAAGATTAAAAAAACCTTTCTTTTTCAAAAAGTTAGCCGCATCATGTTTGGTAACAGGAGCTGCAGGTTTATCCACTCCCACCTGTTTAACTGGTTTCACAGAATACAGCTTTTATTATTGTCTGTGTATGTTATCATAAAAAAAAACTTTAATTTCATTGCCCTAAGCAAATGCAGTACTTTTAATTCTAATTTTAATTTTGGAAGAAGTAGGATTTAGTTTTTGCTCCATATGAATGAATGGATGGATGTTTTAGTTTGTTCAGGAAATCAAGGAAATATTTTGAAAAAGTGACATAATCAGTAGGTATCATGCATTTAGTATTTTGGGTTAAACAGTTAGTGGGCCTTTAAATATGTGTTACTATTGGTGTTAAGGTTTCACACTGTCATTCAAACTACAATGCTGTGCAAAGGTTTTAAACCACCTCTGATGTTATGAAGTTACTGAACTCTGACCTATCAATCATTCAGGCATAAAACATCTCCTAATCTCAAGAACTAAACCAGTTTTGTTGACACATAATTGACAGGAAACACCAGTTCAGGTTCTTTAAGCATTTGTTCGCATGTTTTTAGTCAAATCTATGAAAAGTTTGACACATATGTAGCATATGTAGCATTTTAGCATCAATAATCTTTTCAAAGAGCTATTACCAAAAAACATGTCATGCCACTGAAGGATGATGCATCTTTCGTGTCAGATCTTTGCAAAAAAATTATCATTTATTTTTAAAGACAAGAGTCTCAAATGCTGTTCATCTTGTGTATAGTTTATTTTAGGCCTGAAGCAACTTCTTCTGTCCTCCACTTTGTTCACTTTCCTCATTTTTAGTGCGCTGGACATTATGTTGTTATAGCCTGATACAAGGACGGGAAATAAGAGAAAAATCAGCCAAAGTAGATGCATAAATAAAAAAAATGAAACCTTTCAGAAGTCATCAAGACCCCTTAAAATAAATAAGAGACAGTTTTGCTGCTTGGAAACAAAGCATAAAAAAATGAGGGATGGGTTCAAACTTCTACATTGAACTGTTTTCTATAATTGTTTTTAGTTACTTTTAAACATTTTTGCTATTTTTATTTACTTTTTATTTTTTTATTAAATAGAATTAGAAAAATATTTCCATATTACAAAATATGATCATTTATAAAGCTTGGTGGTCACTGCTGCAGTCTTGTAATTCTGAGGCTGCAGCTTCGAGCCCAGGCTTCAGCAGGAAGAGCATCCGGAGTAAAACAATTGGTAAATCTTCAATCTAAAAATTGAGTTTGCTCGCTGTGGCAACCCCTGAAGAAGGGAGCAGCTGGAAGAAATTACTATGTAAAGGTGTAAACACATAAAACTACTATGTTTCAGAGCAGTTTAACTACCATCACTCTGCTGCAGTGATTCAGTGAAGCACTGGATAATGTGGATCACATTTAGTTTTTGATGTTCTTTTTATTTTTTTTGAAACATTGGTTGGGTTATTAAAACGTTTGACATTCAGCTTGAGCTAAATATTTATTTATTAGAATTGAAAACACAAATTCAGACATAGACTCAATGAAGCTATGAAAGTGTTTAGATCTGTAGAGTTTGGCCAGCAGGTGGTGCCCAAAAGTTTTTTTCTTCTGTCTCCTGGAACTGAGATTTGTCCCAGCTGGGTTTTATTAACATATCATACAAGCTTAGCTTATTTTTTAATTTGGTTTTACTGTTTGATATACTTTTATTAAATATGTCAGAATGAGTTTAATTAAACAAATTATTTTTTTAAGTTGTAATTAGATTATTTTGTTGTAGATTATGTTTGTTTATTTTTCACTGTACTATTTTAAGCCACTTATTTTTCTTAAACTTGTTGTGAGGCTCTTTGAAATGAAACTCTGCATGCTGTCTGAATAAAACATAAATAAAACTACATTTTTGCTCTTTCTGTTGTCTTGCAGGTTTTCTTGAGTTCAGTCATGGATAGTTCTCTCTCCATCATCCTTCTGGGTAAAGCTGGAGTTGGTAAAAGTGCTTCAGCAAACACCATTTTAAGGCAACCAGTGTTTGAATCTCGAAAAGCCTTTGGACAAGTGACCAAACTGATCTCTGTGGGAACTAGAACAGTAAATGAAAAAAATGTTGCAGTGTTTGATACTCCAGATATATTAAAATCAGAAGACCAGCTTAAAAGATTCATTCAGTGTGTTCTGCAGGAATCCAGCTCTTCTATTTTCCTCCTGGTGATCAAAGTTGGTCGGTTCACTGCGGAGAACATGAAGGCTGTAGAAACAGCAGAGAAAATCCTTGGACCTCAGAGGATGAAAAACTGTTTCCTGCTCTTCACTGGTGGAGATAGTTTGAGTAAACCATTAGACGAATATCTGCTAGACCCCAGTTCAAAAAGTAAACTTACAGACGTTGTCAAGAAATTTCCAGAGAGATATTACCTTTTCAACAATAAAGATGAAGGACAGGAACAAATCGAACAGCTGCTGTTGAAGTTAGAACACATCAAAACACGTAAGTACAAATTTCTGTTAGATCAATGAATCCTAAAATCTAAAGCTTACAAGAAAACCTTACTTTCCAATATTTTCCTAAGTTTCAGAAGCATATTCTAACTGCAAGCTAATGCAGGTGGTAAGAATCAGTGAATTAAATGTTTTTATTTAGCAGAAGCTAACAATATAATCTGGCTGTATATAGTTTTAAGTACCATCAATACTGTTCACATTATTGATTGTTTTTTCTGCTACAGTTTCTTGTTTTCATATACAGATAGTTGTTTATGATACTAGAAAGAATTGTCTCTGAAAACTGGCCAAAATTCACAAAATCACCCAAAAACTAATAAATTTAGGATGTTTTATTTATTTATTTAAATTAACCCATTTAAAAATGGGTTGATTAAGTTGTTGCCAGGTACTCCGGTTTCCTATTATAATATAATATAATATAATATAATATAATATAATATAATATAATATAATATAATATAATATAATATAATATAATATATAATAAAACCATAAACCATAAAAAAAGGATCAGGAAGTGAAATAAATGGCATTTCAGATTGTTCTGGAGATTAGTCCTGCAGCTAAAGAACAATGAAACAGGAACTGCTGTCTGTGACAACAATAAATACAGACTGCTTAACACTTTTTAGATCAAAAACAATAAAGTTTAATCTGTGCACAGAAAACCAACACAATTATGATCTCAGCATTAATAAGTATATTTCTGATACATTATTTTATTTGAAGTAAAGGACATAATGCTTCAGATTAATGATTTTAAATGGGAAAACTTTAATAAAACAAAACAAAACAAAAACTTTTTAAATGGTATCAGGCCTGCTAAAACAGGCGATGTAAGAATTACTAACTAAGATAGAGAGAGAGAGAAGGGGTTGGGGGGGGGGGCGTTTGTTGGAGTGAGAAAGATGACAGAAACAGTGGAAAGTGTGCGTATGTGTGTGTATTTGTGTGTAGAGACAGTGAGAAGACGGTGTAGTGTGTGTGTGTGTGTGTTTGCAGATAGGTCCATGAATCACATCACAGAGGCCATTGTCTTTGAGAATGATGGAATGATATCAGCGAGCTCTGAGGAGATCCACAGATGTCCTTAGGCAGAGGGAGCATCTTGTTTATATAGTTCTGCGTAGATTCTGCGCTCTGGATTCGCCTCTGTCTCCCCTCGTTATGACAGGCGAATCCAAACAGCCAAATTCCAGGACCATTCCGCCTAATTCGAGCGAAGCAACTTTCTCCAAGATGTAACCCATATTATTCATGAGTTCCAAGACAGTCTGAGTGTAATTCGCCGAACCCATCAAACGAATTTGACGATAAGTCAGGTAACTGTCTAATCCAAACAGCAGAAATCCTGTTATCAAAAACCCAAATATGTAAAGATTCTCCACGTCTTCCACAGACAAACAGGATTCCAATGTTTCCAGGAATACAACGTGTATCCAGCGAAGAATGTCTTCTCAGGACAAGCTGGCTCTCCTTTGGTCAGTGTTCTCGTTGAGAAAATTTTATCAATTGCGTTGAGAGACCAGCTGACCAGATCCATAGTTTAGAATTTTTTTTTTGGGAGGGCAGGGCATAAAAGTAGAGGGTGGGGGTTCAGAAGACAGAGAGACAGAGAGAAAAGAAACACATCCGCCTTCCACCAGGAGCAGAGAGAAAGTGGTGAAAGGCTTCATGAACGCTACCTTAGCTTTTCATTTTTAAGTTCTGCATTTGGTCTGTATAGTTTTATTTTACTGTTTCTCCTGTCAAGTGTGCATATAAAGCACACCAACAACAAAAAATGCACCCCTTGCATTAAAAACAGCAATACCGTTTTCATTGATTTTTCCATAGCGGCTTGCCATCCTGGGAATGCATCTGAGAGTAATATCAGCAGTGAGTCTGTATCTCAGCCTCTGGACACTCCTGTTGGTGGAAAGAAGGATGACACTGTGATCAGCTGTGGGCATGAAGCTACTGTACAAGGGACCACAGAAACAAACAAGCAAACACAGAGCAAACAAGATCTAGATGTGCAAGACCTTCAGGCTCCTGAAAAAATGCAGACTAAAGAAACAAGTAAGCCACACATTTGACTTTACACCATGGAAGGAAAGAACTTGACAATGTGGGCAATATGTAGGATTTAAATGATGGAAATCTTGTTGAGCAGCTCAAAGGTGATTTCATAGCAAACTCTAATGTTTTTTTGCTACTCATCTGTCATTGAATGTTATCCCTGAAAAGGGAACAGCTGAAAGAAAAAGAAAAAGTAAGATTTTAATTTCTATTCTGAATTTAACATGGAGCCACTGGAAAAAAAAGCTAAAAGTAGAGAAATATGATCTCTCCTAAATTTCATCAGAACGCTGGCAGTAACATGTTGGATCAACTGAAGACTTTTAAATGAGTTTTTTGGACACCCTGATAAGAAAGACTTGCAATAGTCCAACTTAGAAGTGAGAAATGCATTGACCAGTTTTTCTGCTTGATTTCAAGACAAGATGTTTCTGACTTTAGTAATATTACTCAGGTGAAAGAAAGCGGTCCTAGTAACATTTTAAATGGAGGTTTAAAAAGATCCTGATCAAAAAAAACAAACACCAAGGATTTTTACATTACAACTGGAGGCCAAAATAATCTATCCAATCTACTTGGCTATCATATAGGCTACATAACTTTTGCCTTTTCCCACACTGCATTATATTTGTGTTGTTTTATTATTATTATTTAATTATGTCAGGTGTGCAAATAAATAAAATAAATAAAAATACAAGAAACCATTTTTGAAAAAAAAATCTTTTTCTCCACAGAGGTTAACTTGGAAATCTTCTTGGAGGATCTGGGGTTGAAGCAGCACTACAGAGAGAAGCTCTCACTCAGCAAGATACTTGAGATTAATGAGAAGACCATCACTGATGAACCTGTCAAATGTAAATCAGATCTTCCATCGTATTTTTTAAAGAAACTGATGATGGTTAATCTTACAGCTAGAAATGTGAAATACCCATCTGAATCAGAAACTACAGAGTTAGATCTGGATCATTTGTTTAACAGTTCAAACACTGATGACATGTTAAACCCTCTTGATATAATCACTGCTCTCTTTCTGTGTTCTGATGGTTTTGTTCAGCAAGAATTGGCTCTAAAAATGTCCATGTGTCAGTTCTCTGTGCCCCTGCTGCTTCCCAACTGTGATACAAACCAGCGCACACTCATGCTGTGGGCCATGAGAGACATTGTTAAGAAGTACAGACCTCTGTCTCTCTCTGAATCCAAAGGCTTCAAAGAAGAAAGAATCGTTCTTTCTGAACTTCCAATGGTCTCCTTTGTGAGACTTGGTGAGTGTTCCTTGTCTAAATCTGAGATCCTCAATAAACTCCTGAGTAATTCTCAGCAGTACCATGACACCTTTGTTCACCACAACATGGAGTGTGGAGACGCTCCACGAAGAATCTCCAATGGACTGACTGAAATCAGCTGGTACCTTCCCTGTGGAAACAGAAACATGGACATCTTCAGTGAGCCAGTTGCTATAGCTAACCTCCGTGGTGACATTGCTTCATTTGAAACACAATACTCCTTTTTGTGTCAGACATCTGCAGCAGTTTTTGTGTTTTTTGACCAGCTGGACCCTGAGTGTGAACTGCT